>NC_057742.1:23762214-23781635 GCF_004010195.1 Chiloscyllium plagiosum
CCACAACACCTTCCACAACAACACCTCCCCCAGCCCAACCAACCCCACCCGCACAACACCACTCCCACTCCAACTGCCCCCCACCACAATAACACCAAAAGATTAGATTAGTGAATGTCAAGCCATGTGACTGGAATATCTGTGGATGTTTTGACTCAGATACAACACACTGATTAACTTGCCTTTGACCTGTTCATCAATTTCAAAAATGATTAGAACATCATTGTCCATTTATTGCAGGAACGATGTCTCCTCATTTTAACCACATACTCATACACTCCTGCTTAATATCATACTTACTTTATTCTGGGGGTCATTATACAGGTGGCGATTGAATATGGGATATAATTATGGTTGAACCAGGATATTGGGAAGAGTTAGTCCCAGTTATTTGTGGTGGGGCCTATCCATCAGAATAGCCACTTACATAATCTTACTGGAGTAGAAAGACATAAAGTAGGAGAAGGTGTAGGGCATTCAGTCTATTGAATTCACTCTCCCACTCAATATGACCATGATTTATCCTATAGTGCAACACCATAATCCTGCTCTCTCAGCCAATGCACCTTCAACCTCTAGAAGTATATTTCTTTCCTAAACATATTCAGTAGATTGGTTTGCATAGCGGTCCATCTAACTGAGGTACATGAGACTCTAAAGGAGATTGATAAAGGACACATAGAAATGATGTTTCCTCATGGAGTAATCTAGAACAAGAGGTCATTGTTTTAGGATAAGGAGCAGCAGTTTAAAAACAGGGCTGATGAGAAATTAAAGTAAAGAACTGTGGATACTGGAGATCTCAATCAAAAACAAATCGCTGGACAAACTCAACAACTCTGGTAGTATCTGTGGAGAGAAAGCAGCTTTAATGTATTGAGTCCAGCGATCCTACTGATTGTAGCTAGGAAAAGGTAGCATACATGCTGATTAAAAGGGGAAGGGGGAAAAGGGGTGAGTGGATAGGTGGAGACGGAACCCAGAGAGGGGAAGAAAATTGGGCAGAAAAAGGAATGGTTGATAGTAAACCAGAGAAAAAGGAAAGCTGGTAATGGGGACAACTGGTAGGTGAAAAGGGGTAGGCCATGCTGAAAGCAGCTCATATCATGACAAAGCCTATGTAGGTTGGGTAAAGGACATCGAAGGAGGTGATCAGGTTCTACAGTTATTGGACTCAATATTGAGATCTGCAGGCTGCAGGGTCCCCAAGCAGGAAATGAGATGCTGTTCTTCCAGCTTGCCCTGAGCTTCGTTGGAGCACTGCAGCAAGCCTGAGACAAAGGTATTGGCCAGGGAACACAGTGGTACATTGAAATGGCAGGCAACTGGAAGGTTGGGGTCATTTTTCTCATGAGGAGAAATTACTTCTGTCAAAGGGTCATGAATCTTCATTACACTAGAGTGTGGCGGATGCTGGGACATTTACAAAAGTTATGGAGGATACAGACATTTTATTAGTCACGGGATGAAGGACTATAGAGAGCAGGCAGGAAAATGGAGTTCAGGCCAAGATTAAATCAGCCATGATCATATTAAACAGTGGAGCAGACTTCAGGGGCTGAATTTCCTACTCCATCTCTTAGATCTTATAGTCTTATGGTCTTATGTTAGAATTCGAGAGGTCACCATTCTCTTAGTGAAGAACTTTTCGCCCTTTCTCCATCTGGCATTGTCTCTATGTATACTGAGACTATTATCCTTTATTCTGAACACCCTTCCCTCTTCCTGGTTAGGGGAAACATCATCCTTGCATCCAGACTGTCCAACTCTGTCTGATCCTCTCTTATTATTCTAAACTCCAGTGAATACCAGTCTGGTTGACATATTTCCCTTGAATGATGGAGCTGCCATCCCCGAATCCAGGCTGGGAAACCTTTGCTGCACTCTCTCTAGAGAAGGGCTTGCCAAAGTAGGGCTTGAGACCCCAAGTGGGGTTTGAGCTGAAGTTTTGAGGGTGTGAACTCTGAGGTAGCTTTGGCTTTCAAGAAGCTCCACACCCCTCCCTCCGACTTCCCTTCTCTTCCTCTCTCCTCCATCCCCTGCTCTCCTCGGCCTTGGATTATCTTCCCCCATCCTACCTCGCTCTGTTTTCTCTGCTGAGTTGTGACAATTTCCAAGGCTGAAATATGATACCCTACCAGAAGCAGTTAGGAAAGCACTGCCTTATGGAAGGCATACATTTTAAAATTCGTTTGGATTCAGACATCTTCTGATCAAGTGAACATCACAAATACTACATGTATTGAAATCTAATGCGTGTTGTGGGGACAGTGGATGAGTTGACAGAGCTCCAGACTTGGTTTGGTTATAGGAGTCAGTATCCTAATTCGGATAAAGTGGTGAGATAAAGGAGCCATGGTCCTGATTTGGACACCATGTAGAATCAGTACAGTGCAGGAAGTTATTCAGCCCCTGCTATCTACACTGGCTCTCCCTTCGTGCCATTTTCCCAGTAACCCTGTACATTCTTGCTTTTCAGCATTCTATTGAACCTACCCCATCACATTCTCAGTCAGTGCATCCCATACCTTAATCCCTCACTGTGTGAAATATAGAAGGGGATCAAGGTCTGATTTGGAGTGCATTTTTAAAGTTAGCCATAAAGTGCAAGGAATTTGAAAACTTCTAATTCTCAAAGAGAGATAATTTAATGAATTAATTGGAAGTCCAGGAAGTAATGGTCAACATTTCAGAAAAGTGTACAAGTAACTTGTAATGATAGATAATTAAAGTGAAAACAGAAGGACTGAAGCCAATAAAGATATACATTATTTAAATCTAAAGGTTTTCTCCCTCCGTCAAGGATACCTTGTTAATGCTATGGGTCAGTTGATGGGAAATAAGATTAGTGTAGTCAGATCTTTGTTGACCTGAATCAAAATGGGCCAACTGACCTCCTTCAGTGCTGTAAGTCTATGACCCATAGCATTAACAAGGCATCCTTGACGGAGGGAGAAAACCTTTAGATTTAGATAATGTATATCTTTATTGGCTTCATTCGCCTATTCAACATACAATGTAGGAGAGCAGTAGTGGCATTCAGTAGCAATTGGAAAGCTAGATTAGGTATTCCCAGTACTGCTACAAGGTGCCAAGTAACAGGCGCCAGTGCGTATGCATCAATCTATTAATTAGGTTTATAGTTGTCCAAATTTACTTCAGAAGACATTAGTGGCGCTACATAAAAAGATATTAAAGACAGCGACAAGCACCGCTCTTTTGGCGCTGACCACGAAACCCAGACCTTAAAGTAGAACACTGCTTTGGAAATAGAAGTCACTGAGTTTTATTTCCGGTCAGTCTTCTGTATAGAACAAAGACAATGGGGCAACAGAACGGTTGCTTCAAGTTAGCCGCTGGGAGTTGGCCTTTATCACCCACAATCATAATCTGTCCCTTATTTATCTGGATGATGTAAAACGTGAACGTTATCATAATTCATACAAAGCGATGAATGCGGCTGATATCATGAACAATTGTATCAGCATCATTACCGAACCGCTTCACTTCTGAGCAGGAAACAAATATCACTAACGTACTCAATTCAAATTAAAATGTTATTACTTTCCGTCTTTTTATCTCTGGAATGGTACAGAGGCCAGGAGGTGCCACGACTCTCGGTTTTTATTTCCCACATCTATTACAAAGATTATCGTTTGCCAGTGTTTTGGGGTTTAAAACCCCTCCCCAAAGAAAACCATTCTTTTTTCAATCATTTACAACACACCTTCAGCTGTCAATTCTATATTAGTTATTAAGTAAACGTGCATATTGTTCAAGTACTTATCTAATGTAAGAGGAAGCTTTTACAAATGTTCGCTTGGATGTATTCATTGATCTGGTGTTCTTGTACAGCTTTAAACGATTATTCATTCTATTCCAGCCTAGTACAAAAGCTGCTTATTGAAAATTAAATCTATTTTTCAGGATAATGGACTCATTTTGAGACTCACCTCACCCTCCAGCTCCTTGTAGGAAGACCAAATTTGCGTGTTCTGCACACATTGGGCTTTACATTTGTATATAGTTGTAAATGGGAAAATGAAAATTTGCTTAGATTCTTTAATTTTATTTAGCTGCATTAATTTTATATCCCTCTTAACTTGATCTAACAAAAAATAATCATCAGATTCTTAAATCCCCATTGTACCCACATCTTTTGGGGCAAATAATTCTAGACCTCTATACATCCAAGAACCTCATGCAGGCACTTAACATGAACAGACACATCTTCTCAACAATTGTGCAGCAATATCTCATATCTCAGACAAAGTAGCAGTACTGGGAATACCTAATCGAGCATGTGCCAATGAAATAGGATTGTTGTTGGAAACTCATAGACTTACAGCACTGAAGGAGGTCAGTTGGCCCATTTTGATTCAGGTCAACAAAGATCTGACTACACTAATCTTATTTCCCATCAACTGACCCATAGCCCTTGGAGGCTATGTCAATGCAAGTGAATATCTAGATGCTGCTTAAGTGTTAAGAGAGTTTCTGACTCATCACCTTTTCAGGTTGTAAGTTCCATCTACCCTTTACCTCAAGGCATCACCATTATGTTATGAATAACACCAGTGTCAGAACCGTACAACATGTTTCTTACCCTTAATGAAATGGTTTCGAAGTATGGAATGTAGGCAGAGGTTCAGATTCAGTAAAATACAGTCAGGAGCATAAATCATAGAAAAACTGATAAATGAAAGAGAGGAAATTCTCATTTGATCAGATGAGGCCTTCTGGAGCCTAGCATAACTGGAATTGATGGGAATTGGGGAAAACTTATCACAGCTTAGAGCCATATCTGATACCGATATCTGGTTGTTGGAGGTCAATCATCTCAGCATTAGGACATCTTTGCAGTTAATGCTCAGGTTAGTATCCTCAGCACAAATATTAAAGACCATTCCTCCACCATAATGTCAGAAAAGGGTGGTATGATTGCATAATGTTTAACACCATTTACATCTCCTCAGATACTGAAATTACATTTACCTAAGTGTAGCAAGACCTCAACTAATAAGTCTTGGGCTAACAAGTGACAAGTAACATTTGGACCAAACAAGTGCCAGGCAATGACCATTTCCAACAAGAGAGAATCCAACCACCATCCCTTGACTTTCAATGGCGTTACCGTCTCTAAATCCACCACCATCAATTTCCTGGTGTACATTGACCAGAAACTGAACTGGTCAGCCAAAAAAAAATATTCTGGTTACAAGAGCAGTCAGAGGCTAAGTATACTGCAGAGCATACCTTACTTCTTGATTTCCTGAAGCCTGTCCACCAAATGCAAATCATTACCGCCACTCCAACTGCAATCTCATCACCACTTGTGAAATTCACATATCTCATTTTTGAAAGAGGGACAATCAATCAGAAATATAACATACAAGCAGAATAGTCTTCCTGTTTCATCATGAACAAAAGAGACATCAGAATTCAATTTGTGTTCGGAAAAAGTGAAACAAATCCAATTGACCTAATATTAGGTCAGAAGTCACATGACACCAGGTGTGGTCCAGCTGGTTCAATTGAAATCACAACCATTCGGAGTGCTGTTCCTTCGTCGGGTGAACCTCACATAACAAAGGAGCAGCGTTTTGAAACTTTGTGATTTCAAATAAACCTGTTGGACTATAAACTGGTGTCCTGAGATTTCTAATTTGTCCATCCCAGTCCAAAACCAGCATGGTACCTCCATATCAATACATTGTATTATCCCAATCCAAACACAAGCCATTGGTTCAGAAGTTTGCAAGAGTTCAACACAGCATGTTTATCAACCTGGCAAAACTGGGTACTGCAAACGCTGGAGATTAGAGTCAAGATTAGAGTGGTGCTGGAAAAGCACACAGAATGTTTATCAACCTATTAAAAGACTTTATCGAGCATCCCAGCTGATTTCCAAAAGGACTCTGTTTACGCAACAAGATCATGAGTGAGATAGACATGCTTGTTGTCTGCATTTGTAGCAGCACAAAACAGCTCTGCAGCACTTCTGAAAGACCATCAGAAATGAAACAGCTTCAGTAAACTAAGCAGCCAAGCTAATAAATGACAGTACTTTGAAAGTTGGAGAAAAATACTTTCTAACCTCTCCCAACTTCAGGTGCATTTGAGAACCAAACTCCTAGCAATTCAACGAGCCAGAAGCTGCTGAGGATCCTTTATTTTTCAAAACCTTCACTTAAGCCAAAACATCAAATGATTTAAGAAACTGTAGGCCTGCTATAAAAGTGAGGTATCATGCTGGTTTTGGACTGGGGTGGACAAATTAGAAATCTCAGGACACCAGGTTATAGTCCGACAGGTTTATTTGAAATCACAAAGTTTCAAAACGCTGCTCCTCTGTTATGTGAGGTTCACCTGACGAAGGAACAGCTCTCCGAAAGGTTGTGATTTCAATTGAACCAGCTGGACTATACCTGGTGTTGTGTGACTTTTGACCTAATATTAGGTCAATTGGATTTGTTTAATAATGATGTTGTAATTTGCATTTTTGTATTGTATAGTTTTTCTTCATCCATATCCCTTCATTTTGTGTGTAATACGGCATGTTTTATGCTTGTGAGACATTCTTAAACATGTAGGGCAAGTAAGTTATAATAAATAATCATCTCATTTTAAAATTCACAAAAGCTTTCTGCTGGGGTTAACTAAACTGAGACAAATCACTTTGAGGGTTAGAGAACACACACAGGTCACATAAAAACACAACGATCACAGTCAGTAAGAAAAAGAAACTGTCTGTGACAGTAAGAATAGACTTGAGATCACATATATAATCCCAGCAGGATGCTGCACATAATCATTGTCCCCATATTTCAATTATGGGCCATTATTTCACCTTATTGGATAATGTTTCCTCAAAAATGATCATAAATGTTGGGTGCTTCTATATAGGTTTGGACAACTGAAGTATATTAACCCAATTGAGTATTGATTCCTAGTTATGCTTTTCTTCTGGTCAGTCACTTTAACACCCTAAACCTCCATCACCACCAACACACTAAAATAGCAGTTAATGAGCTTGAAAGACCTTATACAGACAACAAGCAAAACTAATGTCATTTACACCATACCTTGCAAGAACTGCAAAAAACATTACATTGGACAAACAGGCAGAAAACTAGTCACCAGAATACATGAACATCAACTATCCACAAAAAGACATGACCAACTCTCACTAGTATCCTTACATACAGATAAGGAAGGACACCACTTCGACTGGAAAACACATCCATCCTAGGACAAGCCAAACAGAGACACGCATAAGAATTCCTAAAAGCATGATATTCCAACCGGAACTCTATCAACAAATATATTGACTTGGGTCCCATTTACCACCGACTGAGAAAAAGAACAGGAATTGACATCACCGTAGGAAATGACATAAGGAAACCTAAACACATAAATAGAAAGCAGGCCCTGCTACCATTGCTTCATCCAGAAACTCACTGATGATGTTACCTAGTACGGTAACAAAATGTCTGAAAATGAACCTTCCAGCTCAGTGAGCAAATCTATATCTAGAACCTCAACCTGTGCTACAAATCTTCTCAAAACTCGCTAATTTGGAAATATGTAGCTGTTCCTTCTGTGAGACTGGGTCAAAAACTTGGAACCCTGCACTCACCCAAACACCATTGTGGGGCTACCTGTGCCAAATGGCTCAAGATGGCAACTCACCACCATGTTCTCAATGGCCATTAGGGATGGATAATAAATTGTGGCCCAGCCAACAATATCCATATCTGGGAATGGGATAAACAAAGAAAGATAAAAGAAAATCCAGAACATGAAAAAAATGCAAGAGAAAATTGCATTGAAAATTCTGATGAAATTACTTTCTCGTGCATGGTACAGTTTTTATATTGTTTAGATCAACCTCATAATAATCCAAAAACTGGCATATGTTAATTAAATAGTGAATAATGGATAATGCCAGAGGAACCTAATTGTACTGTGGGATTTTAAACTGATTTGTGCTGTCATCAATATTTAGCCCTATATCATTCGTTATTGTCAATTCAACATATGTCAAGGTCCTCAGCCCATTTTGAGTGTAATTGCAACCATGGTTCTGTGACGTTTCCTCTTAATTGCAATTATCACCCAATGCAGTGAATGCTAATGAGCTACCTGGTCTACACGATATTCTGTAATCCCAATTTTAGAGAACATACCCAAGTGTACTCAGTTCAAACTCTAATAACCTGAAGCCAATGTGATGCGCATTTTATTACTAATACAAATCACATTGAAAGTAGTCCAGCTATACAAAAGTGAGGACTGCAGATGTTGGAGATCAAAGTCTAGATTAGAGTGGTACTGGGAAAGCACAGCAGGTCAGGTAGCATCCGAGGAGCAGGAAAATCGACCTTTCAGGCAAAAGCCCTTCATCAGGAATAGAGGCAGGATGCCCCCAGGATGGACAGATAAATGGGGGTGGGTCTGGGGAGAAGGTAACAAAGAGTACAAGTAGTCTAGCTATGAGTACTATGAGTTGGGTTGAGTGTACTCCCATTTATTTCAGGTAGGAACTTTGGAGAAAACTAAAGATTTTAATGCCTTTAACTAACAATCAGTTTTTAGCAATGAAAGGATAAAGTATTAAACTTGGCTTTATTTTTAAATAATATTCATCAATGATTTCCTGTTAATGACCATAGAGAAACAACATCTGCTCTTCCCATTTTATAAATTTAGTCTATAAGACCATAAGACACAGGAGCAGAAATCGAGTCTGCTTTGCCATTCAATCATGGCTGGTAAATTTCTCACGGATAAAGTGAGGACTGCAGATGCTGGAGATCAGGATTGAAAAGTGTAACACTGGAAAAGCACAGCAGGTCAGGCAGCATCCGAGGAGCAGGAGAATTGACATTTTGGGCATAAACCATTCATCAGGAATATGGGGAGTAGGCGGGGAAAGGGGGCGAGGGGAAGGTAGCTGTTAAGGTGATAGGTAGATGGAAGTGGGGGCTGTGGTGATGGTGATAGTTTGGAGAGGAGGGTGGAGCAGATAGGTAGGAAGGAAGATGGACAGTTCAAGAGGGCAGTGCCGAGTTGAAGGGTTGGATCTGGGATGAGATGGGGGGACCCTATTCTCCCGCTTTCTCCCCATAACCATTGATCACCTTTACAGTGATGAAACTATCCATCTTTGTCTTAAATATACTCAATGACCTGGCATCCACAGCCTCCTGTGGCAGTGAATTCCATAGATTCACCACTCTCTGGCTAAAGAAGTTAAGCCTCACTTTTGTGTATATTTGATATCCAATAGACCTGCTTTATTTGAGAGTAACTGACATTAGGTACTAGGGCTCAATGATGTTCATGTCTGTATAATCTGGTACGATAATGTCAAATTTGGTAAATTGCCACAAAAACGTTTCATGGCATTTTTGTGGAGTGGGGTGTGATGGGACGTCGATGCTGTGGAAAGGGTTGTTTAATACCAAAATGTATTTATCAGGGAGTCAAATTAGACATGCAATTCTGTCAGAAGTATTTTTCTCTTCATTGTCCTGGTTATATTAATATTAATATTAATTTATTAGCTATTATTAATTAGTTACAGTGTTCCTTTTTAAAATCAGAAAATAAGGCAGTGACAGATTGCTATCCAGATAATTTGGACAATGGTGCTCTCTTGGAGCCTATGTATTGGCAGGAATCTTATAGAGATTCCTCTTTTGGCACAGTGGTAGTGTCCCTACTCCTGAACCAGGAGGCACGGGTGTGTAATAATGTCTGTGAACTGTTTATTGCCAAGGATACAATTGATTGCAATTGGTACGATTCACTGTGAAACACCTTCATTTTCGCTATTTCCTGCCATATCCAAGTGAAGTGTCAAAATTGGACATTAGCATGATATAGTATTCAGGAACATGGAGTTCTCCAAAAATTTTGAAGGTTTAAAATAATCCTTTGTGATCAATGAAATCTTTTAATGCTTATAAATAATAGAGAAAATGAACATGACTGAATAATACTGAAGATGACCTTATTTTCAGCTCTGCTTTGTTTCCATCTCTCACAATTCTTGCAATTTGGAGGAATTGTTCAGAAGCCTATATGTTAAGCAAAGCATTACAATTCTGTCAATGACCAGAGTGATCTATTTGTGTTGCAACAGCTTTTTGCATGTATATTGTTTGTTCTGGACAAATCAGGAATAGTTATGTAAGAGACAGGAATGTAAATATTACTCCTGTTGATACATTACAACTAAAGTTGCAGCAGGTTGACTAAAAGGACCATTTTCTTGAATATTTATTTCTGAGCCTGGATATGATTCTGATTGTAGACTATTTATCTAAAATAATGTTAATACTTCAGCATCGTCATAAAAGAATGAGGAAGCTTAACAATGTAATTTTAAGCTATACTGTCTTTGTCGCATTTCAATGTAAATGTCGTGATAAGTGTGGGGTGGGGATCTTAGCCATAGAGCATACATGGAATTTCTTTTTTTGGCAGATTGTGTTGGTACCTCATTAGAACTGGTTTTGAAATTGACTAGAAATTCATTTTAAGTAATGCTGGTGTGCTTATTTAAATTGCAAAATAGATTGAAGTTCAACACTCTTCTGGAGACAACTTGACAAATAAATGGGAAGGCTCGGATATTATGTATATTATTTAGATTTATACAGTATATATAGATATAGCTTTTGTGTTCTTGCAATAAACATGGCAGATGAGGTTGTAAAGAGAAAAAGAATACTGTGGATATGCCCGATCTACCTACCCCTCCTGACTGTACCTGGCATTTCAATGGCATACCTCACTCACATAGCTCATCCTACCAGCCTACTAATTCACTCATTCACCTACTTACCCATTAACTAACATTCACATTAAATATTTAACTTATGCCATAGTAACTATTGTTGGAAAAGAGTGAGTTGACTAGTCTTCCCATGGTGTTACAATGCTTTAGTAGAGCTTTCTGAGGATACTGTGCTCAGAATTTTGGAAAAGCCAGTCTCAGAAAACCCAGGAAGAAATGCAGAGCTGTGTTCTTGCATTGAAAAGTTTGAGTTGAGTGGCAATCTGCCTATTGCCCAGATCTCACACAATTCTCTTTATCCTTACTCTGTGTCTCCAACTAATATGCACAACAAATACTGAAACAGAAGTGGACAATAGGTGAAAATATTCCCTTTTCTTTTACGTCATTTGTTTTTGAAGCACTGGGTTCACAATTGCTGAAGACAGGACCATTTTGAGAATAAAGGGATAATATTATTTAAAGAGAAGTCGAGCCTTAAGGATAACTTTCTAGCTGTAAATGAGCAGTTGTCTTGTCTGCAAACCAAAGGACCCAGGAAAGGAGTAAAGATAATGCAAAAAAAACCCAGGAAACATAATTGCGCCCCACCACACCAAGCTCACACAGTGGGCAGGAATTTTCATTGTTGAAGAATCTAAAGTGGAAGCATTTTCCTCCAGTCATCATCTTCTCCCACTTTAAAATCTCAATTCAAGCCAGAGTTGACCGTAGTCAGATCATTTGTAATTTTATGGAATGGCAGAACAGACATAAGGGATTGAATGGTCTCATTCTGTTCTTATTATGTGTGTTAGCATGTTCATTGAAATATAATACCCAAAATTAAGAGAATGGTTCTTACCATTTGCACACAATAAATAGCAATCTGCTTTGACTTTGATCTGTAAGAAGGTGCTACTCAATTTTATATTTAAAATAATAAAATATTAAACCTAAATATACGAGGTCAGAGCACAGAGGTGAAGGCATAGGAGCAACTGAAAAGAATTACAATCATTAGGGAAAGGCTGCTGACAAAAATTTGACAACTAACGGTTGACAATTTACCAGGACCTGATAGATTTTACCTTAGATTCCAAAAAGAAGCAGGCGAAAGTGGGTACTGCAGATGTTAGAGGTCAGTCAAGATTAAAGTGGTGCTGGAAAAGCACAGCAGGTCAGGCAGCATCTGAGGAGCAGGAAAATCGACGTTTTGGGCAAAAGCCCTCCATCAGGAATGAGGGCTTCTGCCCGAAACGTCAATTTTCCTGCTTCTCGGATGCTGCTTGACATGCTGTGCTTTTCCAGCATCACTCTAATCTTGACTCCAAAAAGAAGCAGCTGTGACATTAGTAGGTGCATTGGTTTTGGTTGTCTAAAACTCTTTTGATTTTGGAAGGGTCCCATCAGTTTGGAAAGTTCTGTGGTTTTGGTGCTATTATGTAGACCACATAGATAGACCACATCTACAGTACAGTATACTGTTTTGGTGTCTTTACTTCAGATAGGATATAATAACATTGGAAGCTGTTCAGTGAAGGTTCACTTGATTAATTCCTGGTATGTGAAGATGGGGGAAGGGCTGGATAAGCTAGGCCTGTATACATTAGCATCCAGAGGAATTAGATTTGACTTTATTGAAATACATAAGATCCTGACATCATAAGAGGATGTTTCCCCTTATGAGAGAGACTAGAATTAGGGGAATAAAAGCAAGGTACATGGATCCGAGAAATCTGAAATAAAAATAGAAAGTGCTGGAGAAACTCAGCAGGTGTTGATTACTGTTTTTGATATTACTCTTCTTTGGAACTCAGGGATTCAGACATAGAGGACATTGTTTAAAAGTAAGGCATCTTCCATTTAAGATAGAAAGCAGGAGAACTTTTATTTCTCTGAGAGTCATTGGTTTCTGGAATTCTCTCCTCCAGACAGCAGAGAATAAAGAGTTATTGGAGATTTTTAAGGTGGAATTATGTTATTCCCTTGTCAATCAAAACTCTAAGTCTATGGGGGTAGACAGGAGAGTAGATTAAAGGTCACTGTCAGAACAGGCATGATCTTATCATATGCCAAAACATGCTTGAGAGGCTTAAGGCCTACTCCTAATTTGAATGTTCATTACATTTTTAGTTTTTAAATATAAACAATGGCATCTAAATTTTGAAAGCTTGTTCTTCTATTCCACATTGTTGTCTTTGAATTAGTTATCTGACTAAGATAAAATCTTCCCTTAAAGATACTGTTAATGTAGTAAAGGTAAAGTTGCCAGAGTCCCACTCCCTCATTAGAGAGAGAGAGAGGGAAAATATGACTGGCAGTGAGGTGCAATGTTGAGAAGGTAGACTGAAATGATAACTTCAGCCAGTAGAGGAATTGAACCTACACTGCTGGTGTTACTCTGTGTCACAAATCAGTCATTCAGCCAATTGAGCTAACAGGTAGATGCACATCATTGCTCATTGTTATTATATTTTACATTTGCTACTTAAACCTTCACCCCTCTAAAGGGCTTATAGATAGATGATTGATGATTCTGATTAATACAAACCCTCCTCATTTTATACTCAAATTATTGCCTTATGCTATGGTGAGGTTCCATGGGTGTTGAGCAACTCTTCATTACTTAAGACAGATGCTCATGTTTCAAATCTGTGTTTAGTCATTGAATGTCAGCACATGGTGGTGAAATGTTAAAAACAATTAAGTACAGGAAAAATAATGGATCTTTAATGCTCCTATTCTTGAAGTAGTGGGACCAATTGTATTCCTGCTGTCAACCTAACTGAAATTAATTCATCTGGTATGATGAGAGTGTTGAAAACTTATGGCTGGTACTGTCTAGTCCTAAGTCAGACTGGGCCTTGATCAGGTAGAAACCCTCTATCCACTCACATTATAGTTTTCATTATTTAGACATCACATCCATCAAAATGAAATTTGTTTCATTTGAAAATTAAAACTACCTGAAACAGAAATATGTCTGCCTGTTGAAATGAAAGGACGGTTAGTTAGATTTTGTAGCATTTTCTTCAATAACAGATGCCTTGGAAATAAATACTGCATTACTTTACATTTTTAAAGGACTTACGGAGTAGGCAAAGAATGATGTGCTTGAGTACAATGAAGTAATGTATAATTTGCTGTAACAGTTTTTGAGCAGTGAGCTTTTGGGTATAAGTTAGTTTCTTTAGATGGACTGCCCTTCATAGCATTGAACTTAAGAATTAGGACCATGAGCCTCTAGAGATTATAATGAAGTCAACCAGGTGGATGTCATAGAATATGAGTGCCCTGATTGGGGCTGTTAATCTGGTCTAATCCAGGAGCTCTGGCTGTCAGATATAAACTCTGAGAACTAGTTCTGAGGAAGCTGGACTAATGTCAAATACTATGCACGTCGAAATAAAGGGTTACTTGGTAATGGGATACTGGCCTCTGCGGAATTATTTCACTGCTGACAAGAGAAAAATTACACTCATGAAGAAATTCTTTTGAAACAATCAACTTTGAGTTGGGGTAAGCATCTCTGGCATCAAGTTGTCATTTGGGAAACTTGATTCATTCGATCCTGCCATTGAAGTCGAGGGCTCAGTATGTGGAAAGAATTTGTTGTTTTTTCCAGGCAAATGATATTGGGGAGAAAGTGAGGTCTGCAGATGCTGGAGATCAAAGTTGAAACTTTATTGCTGGAACAGCACAGCAGGTCAGGCAGCATCCAGGGAACAGGAGATTCGACGTTTCGGGCACAGGCCGAAGAAGGGCCTGTGCCCGAAACGTCGAATCTCCTGTTCCCTGGATGCTGCCTGACCTGCTGTGCTGTTCCAGCAATAAAGTTTCAAATGATATTGGGGCAAATGTAAAGCAAAGAGTAATTCTCCGACAGCTTGTGGACCCCCAGCTTCTTCAGTTCTTAGGAGCCTAACATTTCTTGAGGCACCAGATACTAAAACATTTCAAGAGTTGACAGATTTAGTTAAGGGATTTTATGAACCCAACCTCTTCTAATTCTGAGACACTTTCAGTTTTACGTGACAGTTCGAGAACCAGGGGAATCTGTGTCGGGATTTTTGATGAGGTTAATATGACTGGCACGTGACTTTGGTTTAAATCTTAATGAGATGCTGAGAGACCATTTGGTATGTAGGATTAATGATGTAACCATGCAAAAAGCACCTACTAGCTGAAGCCCAACTGGACTTCATACAGGCCCTATAACTGACTTTGTCATTAGAGAATGCGGCAGGTGGAGCTTATGAGTTTTAGGGTATTCTGATGGAAGTGGACACCCTCACCAGTCAGACTGAGCTTGGGGAACACCACGGTGAGTGAAGGCACTTGCATCGCCTCACTCTGGACATCTCCCGAACAGAGGGACCCTTGGTCAGCCCACAGCAAAACCACAAAACGAAGCCAAGCCTTGGCCAAATGGCTAACATTTCTTCAGGATCTGGGCTGACAAACCATTGTAGTTGCTGCCGGAATATGGAATCGGGACAGCAAAGGAGTCCCATTAGGCCTGAATTGAGTAAGAGAACCCATAGGCCGGTATCCAGGAGGGTGCACACCCTGGAAATCCCACCTACATCTGGCTGGAACAGTTAAATTGCTTAGAAAAAACTAAATCAGAATCGAAATAAACATCTGATTAAATGGTCACCCAGTTCTAATGGAGGTCAATACCAGCATAGCTGTAGCAGTGACTGCAGAAGCCATCTTTAACAAAATTCGCTCTGGACTCCAACCCTTAAGTTCGCGTATGACCTCGGTTGGACTGAGAATCTGTCCCCCAGGATAACTTTACAGATTAAGGGCACAGATTATGAGAAACAGCTGGTTCAGTTACTACTGATTACGTAAAAGATTCACCTTGATTGATTTCAATTAAACAATGGCTGCCACAATGAAGCCCTAATTAAATACCCAAAAGTATTTCAGGGAGATTTGCGGACTATCAAAGGAGCCAAGGTCAGGAAGCAATTCCACGATTCTGCAAGGCCCTCCCCGTACCATTTCCCTTACATGCAAAAGTAGAGGCAGAAATCAGGAGGTTGGGAAGCAAAGGAATCATCAAACCAGTCTAGTTTGTGGAATGGGCAGTATTGGTCATATTGATTGTGAAGCTTGACGGGTCGGTTCACCTTTGTGAGATTTTAAACAAATGGTAAGTCACTCCTCACAGCTGGATAAATACCCAGCCCTTGCAGAGAGGATTTATATGCAAAGCTGGCAGGAGGCTGTCCTTCATAAAGCAGGACAGGTGCTATGTGGACCTGCAGTTGTGATTAGATGAGGATTCCCAGAAGTATGCTACAATTAGTACCCAGAATGGTTTGGACCAATATATGAGACTGCGATTTGTAGTATCGTCAGCCTGTGCCATTTTTCAGTGGACAATGATGAACATTTTACATGGTCACTGGATGACGTGCTAATAACAGGAAGCACTGATAAAGAGGACTTAGATATAGTTATTAGGTGTTTCTCCAAGGTAGGCCAATGTCTTAGAAGGGAAAACTGTATGTTTCAGGCATCTAAAGTGAACTATTTGAACTCCAGAATCGACTAGACCAGGATACACCCATTGGAAGATAACATGAGGGGAACTCCTGGCTTCCAGATCTGTACTGGTGCTAAGCTTTTTCCTGGGATTGGTGAATTATTACAGAAAGGAAGGCCTCCATCCTGGCATCTTACATCTGCTATTGAAAATGGGTCAGCCTTGGAAATGGTCTCACAGGCAGGATGTAGCCTTTAGGGAATTGAAGCAGCAAACATTGTCCAAAGTGTTGACATACTTTCATCCAAAGAGATCTGGTGTGATGCCTCCCCATATAGTACGTGGCAGTGTTGACTCACAGGTGGCCCAATAAAGAGGAATGCCTAATGGCTTCCTAATGAAGAGTGTAAATATGCCCAGGTAGAGAAGGAACGCTTGGTGGTCATCTTTGGTGTGAGAAAATTCTACCAGTACCTTTATGGATGTAATCCGTAATAGTTACAGACCACAAACCCCTGCGAGGGTGACTCAAAGAGGACAAGGCTGTTTTGCACATAGCTTCAGGTCGAATTCAGCAGCGGGCTCTCATTCTAAGTGCATACAATTACAAACTGGAAAACCGTCCAGGAGGCCAAGTAACAAATGCAAATGCTTTGAGCGACCTCCCATCGCAGATACCCCACCGGTGGAAGAGTCCATTCTTGTTTCAAAGTTTCTGTGCTCCCTTCTGGTCATCGCTGACAATATCAGACCATGGATGCAAAACAAAAACTGGTCCTGGCAAAACTAAAACAGCTGGTAGAGATGGGGGAAACAAAAGGGTCTCATAACCAAACCTGAAACCTTTCTGGACTCAGCGAGACCAGATCATTGCAGAAGACGGCATTTTATTATGGGGAGCAAGAGTTGTTATCCTGAGTAAAGATTGCTGAAAATATGTTGCTGGAAAAGTGCAGCAGGTCAGGCAGCATCCAGGGAACAGGAGAATTGACGTTTCGGGCATAAGCCCTTCTTCAGGAAACAAGATTGCTGCCCAACAGGGATAGCTCCAGCAGAGTTGGTAATGTGGAGAAGTCTCCGCTCCAGGTTAAATCTGATCTTCCCAAACTAGACACCCAGACGGACACCTGGCAACCATGGCAAGGACTGAATGACATCGCAGTTTCTAAAAAGAGACAGTGCAAGATAGCAGACAATGACACATCCCTCCCAAATCATCTCAACGCCTTCTATGCTCGCTTTAAGCAGACTTTCGGTGGAGACTATTCAGATAAGTCCTGATGAACCTATTCCAACAATCACTGCATCAGAGGTCAGATCAGTCTTCTTTAGTGTGAATCCAAGGAAAGCGATGGAACCAGACAAAGTACCAGGCCGTGCACTCAGTGCACGCGCAGATCAACTGACAGAGGTCTTCTTGGACATCTTCAATCTCTCCCTACAGCAGGCCACGTCGCTGCCTGTTTCAAGAAGGCTCATGCAGCATGTCTCAATGACTACTGCCAGTGGCCCTAACTTTGGTGGTAATAAGGTGCTTTGAAAGGCTGGTCATGGCATTAATCAACTCCAGTCTCCCCACTACTCTTGACCCACTCCAATTTGCCTATTGGATCAACAGATCTACATCAGATGCCATATCACTTGCCTTTCACTCCTCCCTAGAACATCTTGACACCAAGAACAGCTCGTAAGAATCCTACTCATTGACTACAGTTCAGCCCTCAACACTATTATCTCCTCAAGACTGATTACTAATCTTAGTGATCTCGGACTAAGCCCCACTCTCTGAAACTGAATCCTCAGTTTCCTGACCCACAGGTCACAAACAGTGAAGTCTGGGGACAATATTTTATCCTCACTAATACTCAACACTGGATCCCCTCAGGGGTGCGTACTCAGTCCCGTACTGTACTCATTGTATACCCATGACTGCTGTTACCAAATACCAGACTATTGCCATTTGCAAGTTTGCTGATGACAGCACCATAGTCGGTCAAATCTCAGATGGCGATGAAACGGACTACAGACGGGAGGTGGAAGACCAGGAAAAATTGTGCACTGAGAACAACCGAGCTCTCAATGCCGGCAAAACCAAGGAACTCATTATTGACTTTTGGCGGGATGTTACTCATGACCGCCTCCCCCCCCAACACATTAACAGAACAGAGGTGGAACGAGTGGAGAGTTTCAAGCTCCTGGGAGTAGTCATCCACAACAAGCTTTCTTGGACTCTTCAGGCGGACGCATTTGTTACAAATGCCGTTAAACATCTCTTCTTTCTCAGGCAGCTGAGGAAATTTGGCATGATGGCAAATACCCTTGCCAACATTTATCGGTGCGCCATCGAGAGCATTCTGTCTGGATGTGTCTCTACCTGGTATGGCAACTGTACCATTCAAGATCTGAGACGGTTACAGAGAGTGGTGAACTCAGCCCGGAAAATCACAAAGGCCACCCTCCCTCTATAGGATTCTACCAGGCCCGCTGTCAAGGAAAGCCGTCAGCATTCTCAAAGATCCATCCCACCCTGGCAATGTTTTTCTACAACCTCTACCATTAGGGAGAAGGTACAGAAGCTTAAAACACGCACCACTGGTTTCGAAACAGTTTCGACCTTACTGTTATTCGATTATTGAATGGACTCACAAACTTAACATTCGTCTGTACCTGTGCTTTTGTTTTTGCCGCTGTTTACCTATTATTTACTTATAGACAATAGACAATAGGTGCAGGAGTAGGCCATTCAGCCCTTCGAGCCTGCACCGCCATTCAATATGATCATGGCTGATCATTCCTAATCAGTATCCTCTTCCTGCTTTATCTCCATAACCCTTGATTCCACTATCTTTGAGAGCTCTATCCAACTCTTTCTTAAATGAATCCAGAGACTGGGCCTCCACTGCCCTCTGGGGCAGAGCATCCCACACAGCCACCACTCTCTGGGTGAAGAAGTTTCTCCCCATCTCTGTCCTAAATGGTCTACCCCATATTTGTAAGTTGTGTCCTCTGGTTCGGCACTCACCCATCAGCAGAAACATGTTTCCTGCCTCCAGAGTGTCCAATCCTTTAATAATCAGATCCCTTCTCAGCCTTCTAAACTCAAGGGTATACAAGCCCAGTCACTCCAGTCTT
>NC_057742.1:23781667-23974593 GCF_004010195.1 Chiloscyllium plagiosum
TACTCAATCCCTCTTGTTATGTAGGCCAGCATGCTATTAGCCTTCTTCACTTCCTGCTGTACCTGCATGCTTGCCTTCGTTGACTGGTGTACAAGAACACCCAGATCTCTCTGTACTGCCCCTTTACATAAATTGATTCCATTGTGGTAGTAGTCTGCCTTCCTGTTCTTGCCACCAAAGTGGATAACCATACATTTATCCACATTAAACTGCATCTGCCATGCATCTGCCCACTCACCTAACTGTCCAGGTCACCCTGTAATCTCCTAACATCCTCATCACATTTCACCCTGCCACCCAGCTTTGTATCATCAGCAAATTTGCTAATGTTATTGCTGATGTCATCTTCTATATCATTAACATATATTGTAAAAAGCTGCGGTCCCAGCACGGATCCCTGTGGTACCCCACTGGTCACTGCCTGCCATTCCAAAATGGAGCTGTTTATCACTACCCTTCGTTTCCTATCAGCCAACCAATTTTCAATCCATTCTAGTACTTTGCCCCCAATACAATGCACCCTAATTTTACTCACTAACCTCCTGTGTGGGACTTTATCAAAAGCTTTCTGAAAATCGAGGTACACTCCATCTACTGCATCTCCCTCGTCCACCTTCAGAGTTACATCCTCAAAAAATTCAAGAAGATTAGTCAAGCATGCTTTCCCCTTCATAAATCCATGCTCTCTGTCCTATCCTGTTACTACTATCCAGATGTGCCGTAATTATCTATGCTACTTAACTCTGTGATCTGCCTGTATTGCTCACAAGACAAAGCTTTTCACTGTGCCTCAGTACACGTGACAATAAATTCAATTCAATTCAATTCAATTCAATTCAATTCAATTCAATTCCATTCAACTGGGAGGAGGATAAAATGGCATCAGGAACACCAATTCTGGATACAAGACTTCTCTGAGCGAGAGAGACAGTTTACTTCAGGGGAGTTTTTGTGTTGAAACCATGGAGATGGTCCTGCATGGGTAAGAGGCATGGTTTTTGCAATGTCAGGTCCCATGACATACAAAGTTTTTTAATGGTGGGGCGGTCCTGATCAAACAAACACAGAAAAGGAGCAGGAGGAAAACTGAGCTGGCCCCTCAGAACAACAGAAAGGTTGTTGGAAACCGTGGGTTCTCCTCCTTTGCCCAGTGTTGATGAAACCACAGAGTCTGAGATGGACTGCTTCACTATTCTAAATATGTCGCAGTCTTGATGCCTTTCCTGCCTGAAGAGGATGAGTTTCTTCCGAGACGTTCTGGGTGCAAGAGGCAGGCTACGCTTTGGTACACACTGCCCGTATCAGATACTGAGTTGGAGGAACAATGCAAAAACACAGTCTGAGATGCTACAAGACAAAGAATAAACCTGCATCCCTCGACTTAGAGAGGGAGACATGTAGTGATGGTAATGAGGTCAACCAGGTAGAGCTCATAGAGTATGAGTTCCCTGATTGAGACTGTTAATCTGGTCTAATCATAGACCCCTGGCTGATAGATATAAACAGGAATGTCAGAGGTTCTGTTCACTCTGAGAAGCTGGCTCTGAGAAAGCCAGACCCATGTCAAGTACTGAGCATGTATAAATAAGAGGGTGACTTGGTGAGGGGATACCAGCTCTGTGGAGTTATTTCAATGTAACCATGGCTGATATATGTCATCAAGGCCAGTTTTCCACTTGCTTCCCATATCTCTTGATTCTGTGATAGACCAATATTCTGTCTTTTTAAGTCTTAAATTTATTCAATCATAGCACATCTACAACCTTCGGAGGCAGAAAATTCCAAAGATTCACAAGTATTTTGACTAAATAAATAAATTTCTCATCTCAGCCTCAATGATCACATGGACATTGTACAGCCAGTAAATTTCTCATTCAACTTCCTTTTAATCTGTATATCCAAGATGAAGAGATTGACTAGTACAGTCCCAGGGAAGAAGAACTTCAAAGATGTGGAGAAAGATGAAGTTTGGATTCTTTTCTCTAGAATAGGGGAAGTGAGGTATCACTGTGATGTTCACAATTACAAATCGTTTTGGTAAGATGAAATAGAAAGAAACTGTTTTTACTGCCCAATAGTTCAGGTAACCAGAAGACAAGGATTTAAAATAATTGTCAAAGGAACCATGGGAGATGAGATTTGTTTATACACATTAAGTTATCATCTTGTATACTCTGCCTACAGGGGTAGAGGCAGCAGATTCAATAGGAACTTTCAAAGGATAAATGGATATGTACTTGCAAAAGAAATAATTTACAGAGCTTTGGGGAAGGCAGCAGTGAAGTCAGGCTAATTCGATAGCTCCTTCAAATAACCAGCACAAAGGAATTGGGCCAAATAGTATCTTTCTGTACTGAAAGATGCTATAGGGATCCCACCTTCCTCAATCAACTGCTGGGTGAGGGAAACTGTTTGATAGTTGAGTGGGTCCAGATCTCAGTGATGCTCAAATGCAGAAATACAGGCAGGTAAATTTAAATGGAAGCAAAATATTGCTAATGTTTTTGGAAATCTGAAACAAAAACAAAAAACTCTGGGGAACTCAGCAGGTCTGGCAGTATCTGTGAAGAGAGATACAGAGTTAATGTGTCGAGTCCAGTATGAGTTCTTCAGAACCAAGTTCTCCTGAAGAAGACCTTGATCAGATGGGCCGATGGGCCAGGGAGTGGCAGACAGAGTTCAGTTTAAATAAATGTGAGGTGCTGTATTTTGGAAAGGCAAATCAGGGCAGGACTTATACACTTCATGATAGAGTCCAGGGGAGTGTTGCTCAACAAATAGACCTTGGGGTGTAGTTTCATAGTTCCATGAAGGTGGAGTCGCAGGTATACAGGATAGTGAAGAGGAGAAAGTGAGGACTGCAGATGCTGGAGATCAGAGCTTAAAAATGTGTTGCTGGAAAAGCGCAGCAGGTCAGGCAGCAACAAAGGAACAGGAGAATCGACGTTTCAGGCATAAGCCCTTCTTCAGGAATCCTGAAGAAGGACTTATGCCCGAAACATCGATTCTCCTGTTCCTTTGATGCTGCCTGACCTGCTGCGCTTTTCCAGCAACATATTTTTAAGATAGTGAAGAGGATATTTGGTAGTGTATTGAGTATAGGAGTTGGGATGGCATGTTGCGGCTGTATGGGACATCGATTCGGCCATTTTGGTGGCCACATTCAATTCTGGTCTTCCTGTTATAGGAAAGATGTTGTTAAACTTGAAAGGGTGCAGAAAAGATTTACAAGGGTTGCTGAGGTTGGAGGGTTTGAGCTATAGAGAGAGGCTGAATAGACTGGGGCTGTTTTCCCTGGAGCATCAGAAGTTGAGGGATGACCTTATAGAGGTTTATAAAATTATAAGGGGCATAGATAAGGTGAATAGTGAAAGTCTTTTTCCTTGGGTAGGAAAGCCCAAAACTAGAGGACTTAGCTTTAAGGTGAGAGGGGAAAGATTTAAAAGAGACCTAAGGGTCAGCTTTTTATGCAGCGGGTGGTACATGTATGGAATGAGCTGCCAGAGGAAATGGTGGAGACTGGTACAATTACAACATTCAATGAATGGCTACATGAACAGGAAAGTTGAGAGGGATATGGGGCAAATGCTGGCAAATGGGAGTAGGAGTTAGGATACAATTTATGATTTAGGATACCTGGTTGGCATGGATGAGTTGGATTGTAGGATCTGTTTCCTTGCTGTACAATTCTATGACTCAATAATTCTAAGGACTTGAAACATTAACTCTGTTTCTCTTTCCAAAGACGCTGCCAGATCTGATGAATTTCTCCAGCACTTTTTGATTTTAATGCAAGTAAATTTAATCTCTTTTTAACCAGCAGTAAGGAATGTATTAAAGGTTGATTAATGTCAGGCAGCAAGAGATTGATGATCCCATTAGCACAAATGAAGCAGCACCTTATATATGCCTTTATCTTGCAAAGATTCTTGTTGAACATTGTGAAAGGATGATAATTGAAGTTCCATTATACATAGAGGAAGACACCAGCCAAGACTTAATATTTGATTGTAGGACAGAATGGAATAAATAACCTAAACACTTCTACACCTCAGGGAATAGTTTTAGATACTGGTTTTTATGTATCATTAGAGTTTTAAAAGGAGCAATGATGAGAGAAGCAATCCCTTGCACACGTGTTTTACTATTTTTTTGGAGATGAAAAGCAACATTAACCAAATTTATTTGTTTGATATATTTGTCCTTCATTTTCTGCTACAAGTGCTCAAGATTAAAAGCAGGCATATGAATGTAGGAAAATAATTACACATGATATATAAAAGGTCATTACTTAATTAACATGAGATATGTTAGGTTTCACAATAATTCATGAAACCTAATTATATTTCAATACCTGATCTAATCTGTCTCTTAATAGCATACATAAAAAATGGTTGTGTTAAAAAGACAGTTCACTTAGTAAATGCTTGTTTGATGTTAAATTGATACTCAGAGAAAGTGATTAATAGTAAATCAAAGCAGCTATTTCGGCTTTTCACGTAAATTTGAACTCCCACTTCAGAGGCATGAGCATATAATCCACACTGAGACATCTGTACAGTGCAGAAAATGTGCTACATTGTTGAAGATACTGTCATTCAATTGATAAATTTAATCGAGAAACTCTCTCTATTCTCAGGTGGAAAAATAGATATTGCATTATTTGAAGGAAACCCTGACATCCTGTCCAATTTTGTCACTCAATCAGCATTATAGTTTAACTGATTATTATTACTTTTCTGATATTTAAGACTTTCTTTGTATCATTTATCTATTGTCCCTCCAGTATTATAGCAGTGACAACATATTCAAAACACCTCTTTAGTTGTAATGTGCTTTGGGTCATCCTGTGGTTGTTCTAAGTGATATATAAATGCAAGCTGCTTCTTCCTTATAGGACTTCACCCTTCAACATCTCTTAATTTCTTATTAATTTAAACTCTTTTTACTGAGAAGAAAAGAAAACTATATTTATTTCATGATGTTTATTTATTATTTATGTGGTGTCTGTTATGGACAAGGCCAGACCACTCAAAGCATTCTTGAGCAGGCAAACCCAGACCATACCTTTTCTATTTGTTTCAGAAAGTATTCAGTGAAAATTACCTGGAGCAAGATAGCTAGGTTGACTACCAGGTTTTAAAACAGACAAAAATTTATTCACAAAATTAACAATGAAACATAAAGAACAGAATAAAGAACCTCTACAGAACTCAGTCTATCCAAACTAGGTTTAATTATACTGTTCTAAATATACACAACAGTCCTGCTAAGCACAGTTAAATAGAATGGGACAGATGTTTACAGGTTGAAGTAGGAAGGGCAGAAAGAGAGACAGCCAGTTCACACAGCCCACTGCTGAACTCCCAACCAGTTCAGGATTGAACTGCTCAGGTAGAGAGCTGACCATTCTCCTTCCATTATACTGGTCACTTCTAAAACATGACCACTTTGGCCTGCAGTCTCATCTGCTTATATATAAACAAAAGGCCTCTCAAAATCATTTTCATCTCTATATCAAACTTGTCTAATCGGAGCCCAGCCTGTTTACGACCCCTCTGAAAAAAAATCAAGATCACAGTATCCTCGAGAAAAGGAACAGCTTTTAGAGAAAAGGCATCAGCTTTGTGACATGTCTTTCTGTTCTTATTTCTCCTTTTCCTCACTCTTTTCTTTCATCGTCCCCTCCACTTAAAAAAAAACTATTGTTTCCTTTGAACCTGTTCAAGAAGAGTACTTGATAGACAGGAATTCTATAGAAGTACCATATTAAGATAGTTTTGCAGTATACAGTAGTCTCCCAAGACCTACTGCAAAAGCCCAAAACAGCAGATAGGAGTGAACCCATTCAATTAAATGAGAAATGTGCCTTCCTGTAGTCTCTTGGTCCGTGGTTTCGGAGTGTTCTCTATAATATGTTCCGGCCGGGGTAAACCAGGGGTAACTGAAACCATGGAAAACGGTTCCGTGGATATGGGGTTCGCCCTGTATAGTTGAGAAAGATGATGCACATCACAAGTAATCTTTAAGTATTTATGCAGCTTTATTGAAATTACTGGGATCAAGGCAAATGCACACTACTGGGAGTTCCTCATGTTTCACACTATAAAGTCTCTCTATTCAGCAACATTGGCTGGTAAACGATGAAAGGACATCAAAACAGTGCTGGACTGCCTTCAGGTTTCATGGTTGGAAAGATAATTCTTAAAATTCACTTTGGGTGTCCCTGTGTGGGCCGGCATTTATTGCCTGTCCCTAGGTTCCCTTCAGAAGGTGTTGGTGAGTTGTTTACTTGAACCACTACAGTCTATGCCCTGTAGGTAGACCCACAATGCCATTAGGGAGGATATGACAGGATTTTGACCCAGTGACAGAGAAGGAATGGCAATTAATTTCCAAGTCAGGATGCAAAGCGGCTTGGAGGGGAACTTGCATTTGGTGATGTTCCCATTGTATCTACTGGTCTTGTCCTTGTAGACGGGAATGGTTGGGGGTTTGGAATGTGCTTTCTAAGGACCTTTGATGAATTTTAAAATAAAGGATCCACCTATATTCTAGTGATACCAAGGAATGTTTATCTGTTCATTGCTGAAGTTATCCTGAACATCTAAACATAAAACACTGTGGCTTTTATTTACCTGTATACTTACACAAAATAGCTTCTGTTCTGTGGCATTATCTGAAAATACTCTTACTCTCAAAGCACTTTCTCTTAATAATTTTTTTATGTAGGCAATGATGAGAATGATGAAAAATGCTCACTCGGTAGTTTGATGGAGGGTGTGGTTGGAAAGAGAGATGGTGAGGAGAGAAATAGAGAAAATTTATCCTCCCACATTACGTAGCAATGCTGGACAGACTGGGCTCTCTGCATTAATTTTACAGTTGCAAGTGATTACTTTGACATTAATGTTTTGCCACAAGCCTTTGTAAAGACACGTAAAGTGGTTCAAAACCCTTCTCCTTGTGATGTTAGAATGGTTCGGCCAGCAACTCTCACCCTCAAGACTTTGTGAAGAATTGCATGACAGGAGAATTCAATAGAAAAATAAAGGACAAAGAAACCTGGAATGCTATCAGTTTTTTTTCTCACTGATATAATCTGATACATCAAGTTACCACTCAGTGGGCTGCTCATTTTGCTAAACTGTGCGTTTCATCAGTGCAAATTGGCTATAGCCATAGAGTCATACAGAAGTGCTGCATGGAAACAGACCCTTCTATCCAGCCCGTCCGTGCCAACCAGATATCCCAACCCAATCTAGTCCCTCCTGCCAGCATCCAGCACATATCCCTCCAAACGCTTCCTGTTCATATACCCATCCAATTGTTTTTTAAATGCTGCAATTGTACTAGCCTCCATTACTTCCTCTGACAGCTCATTCCATACACGTACCACCCTCTGTGTGAAAACGTTTACCCTTACATCTCTTTTTTATCTTTCCCCTCTCACCCTAAACTTATGCCCTCTAGTTTTGGACTTCCCCACCCCAGGTAAGAGACTTTGTCTATTTGTCCTATCCATGCCCCTCATGAGTTTATAAACCTCTAAAAGGCCACCCCTCAGCCTCCGACGCTCCAGGGAAAACAGCCGCAGCCCATTCAACCTCTCCCTATAGCTCAAATCCACCAACCCTGGCACCATCATGGTAAATCTTTTCTGAACCCTTTCAAGTTTCACAACATCCTTCCGATGGAAGGAGACCAGAATTGCACACAATATTCCAAAAGTGGCCTAAGCAACATCCTATACAGTCGCAACTCCCAACTCCTGTACTCAATACTCTGACCAATAAAGGAAAGGATACCAAATGCCTTCTTCACTATCCTATCAACCTGCGACTCCACTTTTAAGGAGTTATGAACCTGCACTCCAAGGTCTCTTTGTTCAGCAACACTCCCTAGGACCTTATCATTAAGTGTATAAGTCCTGCTAAGATTTGCTTTCCCAAAATGCAGCACCTCGCATTTATCTGAATTAAACTCCATCTGCCACTTAAACCAATTGACGAATTATGGATGTTGTTGGGATACCGCAAACATTCTACCAAACAGGTAGAGTGATTTTCTTCAGCAGTGCAATTTCCCATAGCGCGAGATCATAGAGAGACACAAATATTGCATTATAGCAGAACAGCCTGTGTTAGAATACCAAACTAGGACCTTCACATCGGGAAGGAAACATACAGCCCATGGGAGGGGCTGGAGATTGAAAGAAATACCATGAAGGTTCATTCTTTTTCTAATTTTAATTTTAAAAAGTTGCTTCCAGTCTAATTCTCAATGCAACTGTTGTGATTTGTATATGAATTCATTGAGAGACACAGCACAGAAACAGACCCTTTGGTCCAACTCGACCATGCCAATCAGATATCCTAAATTAATCTAGTCCCATTTGCCAGCATTATGCCCATATCCCTCTAAACCCTTCCTATTCATGTACCTATCCAGATGCCTCCACCACTTCCCCTGGTAGCTCACTTCATACACGCGCCACTGTCTGCGTTAAGAAGTTGCCCCTTAGGTCCCTTTTAAATCCTTCCACTCCCATGTCATGTGATCTCACTATGTCCTCTAGCTTTGGACTCCCCCAACCCAGGGAAAAAAAACTTTGGTTATTCACCCTATTCATGGCTCTCATGATTTTATAAACCTCTATAAGGTCCCCTCTCAGCCTCCGACGCTCCAGGGAAAACAGCCTCAGTTTATTCAACCTCTCCCTATAGCTCAAATCTTCCAACCCTGGCAACATCCTTGCAAATCTTTTCTGAACCCTTTCAAGTTTCACAACATCCTTCATGTAGCAGGGAGACCAGAATTGCACACAATATTCAAAAGTGGTCTAACCAATGTCCTGTACGACTATAACATGACCTCCCAACACCTATATTCAATGCACTGACCAATTAAGGAAAGCATACCAAACACCCCTTTCACTATCCTGTCTACCAGCGATTCCACTTTCAAGGAGCTATGAAGCTGCACTCCAAAGTCTCTTTGTTCAGCAACACTTCCCAGGACCTTACCATTAAATGTATAGTTCCTGCTCTGATTTACCTGATTTGCAGCATGTCACATTTATTCCAATTAAACTCCATCTTCCACTCCTTGACTCATTGCTCATCTGATCAAATACTTGAGGTCCATGTCAATTGCAAATGTCCTAACCATAGCTCCGATGTTCACATCCAAATTTATATAAATGATGAAAAGCAGCATCGATCCTTTTGGCACAGAACTAGTCACAGGCCTCCAGTCTTAAAAGCAACCCTCCACCCTCTGTCTCCTACCTTTTGAGGCAGTTCTGTATCCAAATGGCTAGTTCTCCCTGTTATTCCATGTGATCTAACCTTGCTAACCAGCCTACCATGAGGAACCTTGTTGAACACCTTACTGAGTCCATATAGATCACGTCCATCACTCTGCCCTCATCATTCCTATTCGTCACTTCTTCAAAAGAACTCAATCACGTTAGAAAGTAGAACATAGAATGCTTCAGTTCATACAGGCCTTTCAGCCCTCAATGTTGCACCGACCTGTGAAATTAATCTGATGCCCATCTAATCTACACT
This sequence comes from Chiloscyllium plagiosum, assembly GCF_004010195.1. Taxonomy (NCBI): domain Eukaryota; kingdom Metazoa; phylum Chordata; class Chondrichthyes; order Orectolobiformes; family Hemiscylliidae; genus Chiloscyllium; species Chiloscyllium plagiosum. Next base: position 23,791,240 of record NC_057742.1, read on the forward strand.
GGTCCATTATTATCCATATGTATGTCAAATGCCCATTTAGATGCCCTTAATGATGGTGAGTCTGCTACTGTTGCACGCAGGCCATTCCACAGCCCTACTATTATCTGAGTAAAGAAACTACCCCTGATAGCTGTCCTAAATATTTCATCCCTCAGTTTAAAGCTAAGTCCCCTCGTGTTAGCCTTTACTACCTCAGGAAAAAGGCTATGTCCACCCTATACAACTCTCTGATTATCTTATATGTCTCGAATAAGTCACCTCTCACTCTTCTTCTCTCCAACAAAACAGCCTCAGTTCCCTCAACCTTTTCTCATAAAACTTTCCTTCTATACCATGCAACATCTGAGTAAATCTCCTCTGGAGCCTTTCCAAAGCTTCCACATCCTTCCTATAATGCGGTGACCAGAACTGTACACAATACTCCAGGTGCGGTCTTGCCAGTGTCTTGTACAGCTGAATCATGACCTTATGGCTTTAAAACTCAATCCCCCAACCAATAAATGCCAACATGCCATATGCCTTCTTAACAACCCTATCAACTTGGGTGGCAACTTTCAGGGATTTATGCACCAGGACACAGAGATCTCTCTCTGTTCAGCTACACTGCCAAGAATTTTACTATTAACCCAGTACTCTGCATTCCTGTTACTTCTTCTGAATGGAACTACCTTACACTTTTCCGTATTAAACTCGATTTACCACCTCTCAGCCCAGCTCTGCACCTTATCTATGTCCCTCTGACACCCATAATATCCTTTGGCACTATTCACAATTCTGTCTAATTTAGTGTCATCTGCAAATTTACTAACCCATCCTTCTATGCCCACATTCAGATCATTTATAAAAATGAGAAAACAGCTATGGGCCAAAACAGATCCTTGTGGCACACCACTGGTAAGTGAGCTCCAGGATGAACATTTCCCATCAACCACCACTCTCTGTCTTCTTTCAGTGAGCCAATTTCTGATCCAAAATGCTAAATCACTTTCAATCCCAAAACTCCATGTTTTGTGCAATAGCCTACAGTGTGGAGCCTTATCAAATGCTAACTGAAGTCAATATCCACCACATCAACTGCTTGACCTTCATCCACCTGTTTTGTCACCTTCTCAAAGAACTCAATAAGGTTAGTGAAGCACAAACTACCCTTCACAAAACCATGTAGACTATCCCCAATCAAATTACTCCTTTCCAGATGATCATAAATCCTATCTCTTATAACCTTTTCCAACACTTTACCGACAGCCGAAGTAAGGCTCACTGGCCTATAATTACCAGGGCTGTCCTGACTCCCCTTCTTAAACAAAGGAACATCATTTGCTATCCTTCAGTCTTCTGGTGCTACTCCTGTTGACAATGATGACATGAAGAGTGAGCCATGATTTCCCACGTACAAAGCCATGTTGAGTATCCCAAATCAGTCCTTGCTTTTCCAAATACATGTAAATCCTGTCCCTCAGTATTGCCTCCAACATCTTTCCCACTCTGATGTTTGTAAGTTAAAATCCCTACCCATAACTGCCCTATTATTCTTACAGATAACTGAGATCTCCTTAAAAATTTGTTTCTTAATTTTCCACTGACTATTGGGGTTTCTATAGAACAATCCCAATAAGGTGATCTTCCCTTTCTTATTTCTCAAATAAGAAATTACTTCCCTGGATGTATTCACAGGAAGTACATCTGTAATGTTATCCCTAATCAAAAACAGCACTCCCCCCTCTTCTGTTGTCCTCCTTTCTATCTTTCCTATTGCATCTATATCCTGGAAAATTAAGCTGCCAGTCCTCTCCATTCCTGTGACACATCTCTGTAATCGCTATGGTATCCCAGTCCCATCTTCCCGACCATGCCCTGAATTCATCTGCTTTACCTGTTAGGCTCTTGCATGGCAATAAATGCGGTTTAATTTATTAGTCATACCTTGTTCTCTGCTTTTTTCCTGCCTGCCCTGACTGTTCGACTTGCTCCTTTTTCTAGCTGCACCAGTCTCAGACTGATCTCTTTTCTCATTATCTTCCTAAGTGCACCCCCTACTTCTTAGTTTAAATCCTCCTGAGCAGCTCTTGCAAATCTCCTCACCAGTATATTAGGCCCCTTCCAACTCAGGTGCAATCTGTCCTTCTTGTACAGGACACTTCTACTCCAGAAGAGATTCCAACAATCTAAAAATGTGAATACTTCTGCCCTGTACCAGCTCCTCAGCCACATATTCATCTGCTATATCCTCCTACTCTGACCCTCATTAACTTGTGGCATCGGGAGTAATCAAGGTATTACTATCCTTGAGGACCAACTTTTTAAATTAATGCCTAACTTTCTATATTGTCTCTTCAGAATCTCATCCTTTTCTCTTTGTAGTTCATTAATTCCAATGTGTACAATGACCTCCGGCTGCACCCTCTCCGAGAGATCCTTGATCCTGGCACCAGGAAGGCAACACACCGTTCTGATGGCTTGCTGTTGGCTGCAGAAGTGTCATTCTGTACCTCTGACTATGGAGTCCCTGATCACAATTGGTTGCTTGGAACCTGGTTAACCCATGGTTACATTAGAGCCAGTCTCAGTACCAGAACCCCGTACATTTTCCAAAACAGCATACTTGTTTGAGATGGGAATGGCCACAGGATACTCCAGCACTACCTGCCTAACCCTGCTACCTTTCCTGGAGTTAAGCCATTTACCTGACTCTTTCTGTAGTTTTTCTCCTTCCTGCCACTGCATCCATCACACCCCCAGCTCCTGTAACTTTCTCATTGCCTTGAACTACCACTCCAACTAAGCCATGTGATCCAATAGAATTCGCAACCAAATACACTTCCTGCAGACATAATCATCAGTAACATGGAAACTTTCCTTAAACTCTCACATCTGACAGGAAGAGCACAGCACTCTATGAAAGACCATCTTAGCATCGTAACAATCTACAGACCCAGAAAGAAGCCTAGTCTTACGGCTTTAAAAACGGTGCTCTAAACTTCATACCTGAGTTTTATGTTTTAAATGTTTACTGAAGAGACAGATATCAATTAAAAGCATATAAATAAAAAAGAACCCACTCTATTCACTAATGTAGATTTACAAAAAGGAAGTAAGGTTACACTTTAAAAAGTATCCACTTGGTTGTTCCCCTGCTTTGAGCTCCACCGCCCCCCCCCCCCCCCCCCCCACCACCCAACATGTTTCTCGAAGGTCAGCTGTGAATTTCACTGTTTGTTTATTTTTCTTAGATGAACTATGACATCCAGAGATAATTGAAACCAAACAGCAGAGGTAGTAGGCTGTGCAGGTTCACTGCTGGGTCAGACAGCTGTGCAGGTTTATTTCTCCACTTGATTTGCTTCCCACTTGGTCTCTGCTTTGTCTTTCTTCTTCCTTTTTAAATTGCCGTTGTTTCAATCTCTTTTTTCTCCGAAGTTCCAAAACAATGCAACACCTTAAAACATTAGTTACTGCTGCTAGAATTCGAGGAAATCAGCTCCAACACTGAAATAACGCAAATAACTCTTACAACCACAGTTTTTTCATGCTCTATCTTGGATTTCCCAGAATCCCATGTCATCAGAAACATGTTCTAATTTAACTCAATTTCTCCAGTCATGAAGTTTACTTTTTTTTTGTTTTGGAAAATTCAATAACTAGAGAAAGTCATAAAATTCTAATCTTAAACACTCTGATGAGAGAGGGAAAATTCTAAGTCTTTACTAAACATCTCAAGTAAACAACAAATGGCTTAGCAGAAATTATGATTTCAGACTTAATTGAGTTTCAGAATAAATCTGAGCATATCATATGGGAGATGTGCTTAACCAAAGAGTTCTCAAATCATGTTACTTTTGGTCTGTTTAAAAGAACAAAAGATGATTCTTAAATAAAAGATTATGACAGACCATTTTGTTGCAAGTGAACATTATGCAGCTTTTATAAACTGGCAGGTGGCACCTGATTCCAGTATTCCCTCCCCAATTCCCAATGCTGGGAATTCTTACTGGTGTGAGATAAGGGTCCTGTTAGTGATCCTGCACTCCTAGTTTGTCTTGTGTACAGCCCACCCATACATTTTGTAGAGTTGGGCCAACTTTTGAGGACTCATGTTTCATGGTGTTTTTCAGTCAGGTTGAATCTGGCAACCTTTTGTAAGGTAGATTTTAAAAATATTTTCCATGATCTTTCCATCACTTCCCTGCATTTTCAATGCTCACTCATCCAAGATGGACCATCAAAACAGTGAGTTTAATAATAATATGGCAAGTCACAAAATCTCCTATAATGTCTGGGCATCTATTTCTGTTGATATACTTCTCAAATTACCACATTATGAATAATTAGCTAAGCTTCACAATTCACTCAGCAGTTGCCTGATGACACAAGTAGATGGACAGAAATGATTGACATCATTGAGGCAATGATAAGTTAATCTTACTTTTGTTAACTTTTTCAATATGTATTTATTTGGACAAGTTTGGGGTGGCACAGTGGCTCAGTGGCTAGCACTGCTGCCTCACAGCATCAGAGTCCCAGGTTCCGTTCCAGCCTCGGGCTAATGTCTGTACGCAGTTTGAGTGGGCGGCACGGTGGTACAGTGGTTAGCACTGCTGCCTCACAGCGCCAGAGACCCAGGTTCAATTCCCACCTCAGGCGACTGACTGTGTGGAGTTTGCACATTCTCCCCGTGTCTGCGTGGGTTTCCTCCGGGTGCTCCAGTTTCCTCCCACAGTCCAAAGATGTGCAGGTCAGGTGAATTGGCCATGCTAAATTGCCCGTAGTGTTAGGTGGCGTAGTGTTAGGTAAGGAGTTTATGTAGGGGTATGGGTGGGTTGCGCATCGGTGGGTCGGTGTGGACTTGTTGGGCCGAAGGGCCTGTTTCCACACTGTAATGTAATCTAATCTAATCTAATGTCCTCCCCGTGTCTGCATGGGTTTCCTCCCACAGTACAAAGATGTGCAGGTCAGGTGAATTGGCCATGCTATATTGTCCATAGTGTTAGGTGCATTCGTCAGAGGGAAATGTGTCTGGGTAGGTTTTCTTCAGAGGTTGAAGGGCCTGTTTTCACACTATAGGGAATCTAATCTTTAAGAGGTATGAAGTGAGGTTAAACTGTTATTAAAACCATGATAGCTGTGTCTGATTGCTGTCCATACAACTTTCTGCCTTCTATAGTTGTCAGCTCTTTTACAAGGAGGCTTTAAAATGTCTTTTTTCCAAAGGCAATTTTTGAATGGCTTCTTTTTCTTGCACTTCAAGGCTTGTCCCATTGTTATTATATGGCTCATATGTTCGATAGTGCCTATAGCGTGAATGAGATTGAGGAGTGGAGAGCATACGGAAAGCAAAGGGACATAAAAGTGCCAACAAAAAACAAAGGGACATAGAGGTATTCCTTTATGAATGAGTGGTGAATGAAGGAATGTGGTCCTAACAGCCTTTGACATAACTGCGACAGTGTCCCAGTCAATAGCCTAACAAGGCTGTCTTGGCACTCATTCACCTACATAGCTACATCTGAATTGTTTCTGAGATTGGTGGACACAATTCACCCCTATTCTCACCCCATTGATGTAGAAATAATGAGTACAGGGCCCATTTCTATGCCAATGGGTCTGGTGAGTTTGGAAATTTCTTAACTTGAGCTTCCCGCCTCACAGATGAAAATCCAGCCTGATGTCTTTTGCATTTTTTAAAAAAATGACTTATTTTTGGGATGTGGGTGTCACTGGCTGGTCAGCATTTATTACCCATCCCTAGAAAACTTTGAGAAAGTGGTGGTGAGCTGCCCTCTTGAACTGCTGCAGTCCACCTGCTGTGGGTTGACCCACAATGCCATTTGGGAGGGAATTCCAGGATTTTGACCCAATGACAGGGAAAGAACGGCGATATATTTCCAAGTCAGAATGTGGCTGGCTTGGAGGGGAGCTTGCAGTTGGTGGGGTTTCTATGTATCTGTGGCCCTTGTCCATCTAGATGGAAGTGGTTATGGGTTTGGAAGGTGCTGTGTGAGGATCTTTGGTGAATTTCTGCAGTGCATGTCGTAGATAACATCAGTTGTGGAGGGAGTGGATATAATGCCAATCAAGTGGGCTGCTTTGTCCTGGATGCTGTCAAGCATCTTGAGTGTTGCTGAAGTTGCACTCATCCACGCAAATGAGGAGTATTCCATTCCACTCCTGACTTATACCTTGTAGTTGGTGGACATGCTTTGGGGAGTTAGGAGGTATGTATATCTTAGTATTCAAATTTTCCTTTTATTTGCTCAAGTTTTTCACTCCTTACATGATAAATTGTTTTGCTCTGGTTTCAGACGAACCGCTGATTCTGCATTCAGTCATATTTCCTTTATTTGAAAACATTAAGTATAAAGTGAATGCATCCTAAGTTCAGAAGAAGAGTTTGATCTACTTATCGCTTTAAGCTGCCGTCATATATCAATGACTAAAGGACACTTTTCATCTTATATGCTTGGGTACAAGTGTCAGATAATTTCAGTCTGTCTTGCCTGCATTATTTGTTTGCTTATCTTTCTGATCTACTTTTCATCTTTCAAGTTTGTTTGATTTTGCAAAATCTTCTGGGATTGTAGTCATGCACTCTGATATCCATTGACCCTTGCTTGGTGATATGTTACAGCTCAGAAATCTCCTCATCTCCCCAAAGATATTCTTAGATATAGTGTTCTTTCATTTCATTGAGAACTTAAGATGGAAAAGTTTAATTTCAATTGAGATAGGAGAGCTTGTTTTAAAAATGCACATAGTAAGTCTAGCTGGGAAAAAAAAAATCACAAAATAGTATTTCCAGGATCAGCACAATGATCCTGGAAATTGGGACAACTAATGAGGTTATTCTATCATGCTTGTTTTAAGCATATCTTGTGTCAGCATAATAACTGGGTTGTGTACATTCCACTGTACATTATCAGAATCATAATAACTTATTGTGGGTCTAGGTTTACATGCCAAATAAAACTCAGTGTGCCTATCATTGTCTGGTTTGGGTGCTTAATGCTTGGAAGACAATTATTGAAATGCAATTTGCACAGTTATCACTAACGTCATTATTTAGAGTTTATATATCAGGACTGTATTTCAATCCCATCATTAATCATTCCTTAATTGTTGAACAGTGTGCATTTCTTGACGTGCTTCCATTTACATTAAGGATACACCTTTGTTGTTAAATGTTGCCCATCTTACCAACTTAGATAATTTAAAAATAATTGTTTCTAATGAGCGATTTTGTTCTCTTAACGTCAGTTCCTTGGATAGATCAGCCATCAGTTGCCAGATTTGAAACTCTATTTACCCATACGTGAGAACATTTCAGCTGGTTAATTAGTAGTTTTATCACTTTGACGTCCAGTTCAATTCTGTGTCTTGCTTCCAACTGACGTGTCTGACTCTGACATAGTTGATTTTTTTGCCAGGATTGTATCTCTTGTATAAAGATAGAGTCAAAGATTGGGAGGCAGTGTGGCTCAGTGGTTAGCAGTACTGCCTCACAGCACCAATGACCCAGGTTCGATTCCAGCCCCTGTCGACTGTTTGCACATTCTCCTCATGTCTATGTGGGTTCCCTCTGTGTGCTCTGGTTTCCTCCCCCAGTTCAAAGATGTGCAGCTCAAGTGAATTGGCCATGCTAAATTGTCCATAGTGTGAGGTGCATTAGTCAGAGGGAAATGGGTCTGGGTGGGTTACTCATCGGATGGTTGGTGTGAACTTGTTGGGCCAAATGGCCTGTTCCCGCACTGTAGGTAATCTAATCGGAAGATGCTATTTTCCTGGTATTCCAGCCCATTCCCCTGATCTTTGTCCAGCTGATGCAGCTGAGTGGGCAAGTGGAAAATATGCTCATAGTTTGCTTCTGTACCTAGCAAATTGACGATTGACAGAACATAGTTAGATATAGTCCATTCAGCTGTTTGCTGAAGCTGTTTGACTTTCTTCTGCAGTTATGTCGATACCTGGTGGTCCCGGAGAAGGAACACATGGTATCTGCCAGTATGCTTGATGCCATTCTCCAGCTATTGGCTCTGAGTGATTTGTAGACAGCAGGAATAGCATTATTTTAGTTCGATTTTCATTTCCTTTTTATTAACTATTGATTTATTTTGTGGTGTCTTTTTAAATAAGGGATTTTGATTAGTGACAAGGGCAACCTCACTGACCAATTTGATGAATACGAGGTGATAATCAAGGCTATTATCCTATTGAAATTAATATGCCTCTGGTCATTCCATCCATAAAACCATAAGACCATAAGACATAGAAGGAGGAATGAGGCCATTTGAACCATCAAGTTTGCCCTGCCATTCTATCATGGCTGATAAGTTTCTCAACCCTATTCTCCTGCCTTTTCCCCATAACCTTTGATTCCCTTAACAATCAAGAACCTACCTAGCTCTGTCATAAATATACTCAATGACCCGGGCTCCACAGCCTCCTGTGGCAGTGAATTCCACAGATTCACCACTCTCTACCTGAAGAGTTTCTCCTCACCCCCCTCTAAAGGGTCTTCCCTTAACTCTAAAGCTGTGCCCACAGGTCCTAGTCTCTCCTGCTAATGGAAACATCATCCCAATGACAACTGTATCCAGGCCTTTTAGTATGCTGTAAGTTTCAATTAGATCCCCCCTTATCCTTCTAAACTTTATCAAGTATAGACCCAGAGTTCTCAAACGTTCCTCATATGTTAAGCCTTTCATTCCTGGGATCACTCTTGTGAACCTTCTTGGACCAGCTCCAGGACATCCTTCCTGAGATATGGAGCTCAAAATTGCTCACAATACTCTGAATGTGGTCAGAATTTCATAAGATTATATGGCTTTTCCTTTACAATTGATCTATTATTAAACAAATGAAAAGCACCTGGGATTGCTTCATTGTAGTTAGCATTGGACCAAGCACAGAGGTAATTAAGTTTTAAATGTCATGTATGCTTTCAAATCAAAGGTATCATCCAGTTGAAAGCATTCCATACAATATTATATCTTGGACCACTTTGCTATGTAGATTCACAATGGTATTCTTTATGCTTCAGTGGTAACTCTCTTGCTTCTCAGCTTCAGAGTCAGAAGGTTGTGGACGTAAGCTGCAGGTAAGAGATTTAAGTACATAACCCAACCTAGAAATTTTGGTGTAATGTTGAGGGAGTGCTGCATTCCAGAAGTGTCATCTATAGATAAGGCATTAAAATGAAACTCCATGTACCTTCTTTGAAGGACACAAAATAACTATGGAATGAATTGGACTGAATAGGTTGGAGTAAACTAGAAACTAGAAATTAAGTTAACTTAATAGGAAGTTGACCAATGCGGGAAAAAAAATTATGTCTGATAGTTTAAATGAATTCAGGGGTAAAGGATATATAATGAAGATTGAAAAAGGTTATAAAAAGTTCGTGTCAGCAGCAGAGAAAGCACAGCATAGGTTATGGCATCAGATAGGAGTAGTTTGTTGAAAGTAAGTTAGGAAAGAGTATGGACTGGGCAATAGTGAATTTCGAAGTGAAAATGGAAATTGAATATAATTAATCAGTACTTCAGTGTTTATCATAAAGATGGATGTGGAAGTAAGTCTTAGATTGGTTAACATCAAGATGGAAGATATAATACAAAAGAAAGTTATTAAGTAATTACGTGTCCACACCTCACATGATACTGAGTGTAGTGAGAGAAGCAAAGGCTCCCGAAGTTACACTTCAAGTTTTCTATGAGAGTGGATGTGTGCCAGGACAATCCAATATTCTCAAGATTAGATTAGATTACTTACAGTGTGGAAACAGGCCCTTTGGCCCAACAGGTCCACGCCGACCCGACGAAGCGTAACCCACCCAGACCCATTCTCCTATATTTACCCCTTCACCTAACACTACGAGCAATTTAGCGTGGCCAATTCACCTAACCTGCACATTTTTGGATTGTGGGAGGAAACCGGAGCACCCGAAGGAAACCCACGCAGACACGGGGAAAATGTGCAAACTCCACACAGACAGTCGCCTGAGGCGGGAATTGAACCCGGGTCTCTGGCACTGTGAGACAGTAGTGCTAACCATTGAGCCACCGTGCCGCCCCTTCATCTTCAGAATTTTTCAGATGTAAATATGCAAGTTAACTGGATAATTATAGTTCATAAGTTTGATTAAAAAAGATGAAATTGCAGCAGATCTAAATGAAGGGAAATTTATTAGAAGGGACAATAAGAGATTCCAAGAGGAAGATGATGCTTGACAAACCTGATTTAATTTTCTTGAGAAAGTGACAGATTTAATAAACATGGCCATAGGTGGATTTTTATAATGCCTTCAACAAATGATTAAATAAGGAACAATGGAAAAGATTCAAGGACTATGGAATAAGGTTGGAGTGTACTCAACTCTTTTGGGAAGACTGATAAAGCATTAGTTGAAGATGATAATTGTGAATGGAAGTGTTGGATGTAGGTTTGCTCGCTGAGCTTGAAGGTTCATTTCCAGATGTTTTGTCACCCTACTAGGTAACATCTTCAGTGAGCCTCAGGCAAAGCACTGCTGAAAATTCCTGCTATCTATTTATATGTTTGGGTTTCTTTGGGTTGGTGATGTCATTTCCTGTGATGATGTTATTTCCTGTGGTGAAGTCACTTCCTGTTCCTTTTCTCAGGGAGTGGTAGATGGGGATGGTAGATTGAAGTGTGTAGCAGTGAGTCATTGAACCTCCTTTGAGATTGCTTCAGTTCACTATATCAACAATGATCTAGATATATGGCTAGGGAGAGTGGTATCAACTTTGCTTGGGACATTAAAAGAGGCACATTTTAAAATCTAATAAAGCTTCAAAGGATATGGTTAAGTTGAAATTCATTGTCAATAAACAAGGTTGTGTTCTGCTTTTTAAAAACAAAACAAAATAATACTTTGTGAAGGATGAGATGGATTCATAGGTTCCAATTCATCCATGTAGGAGGTTGAGAGGTGACCTTACAGAATTTTATAAAATCATGAGGGGCACAGATAGGGTTAATGGTCAGTGTCTTTTCCCACCAACCATTAAGCCTATCTATGCCCCTCATGATTTTATAAAATTCTGTAAGGTCACCTCTCAATCTCCTACATGGATGAATCAGAACCTGTGAATCCATCTCATCCTTTACAAAGGATTATTTTGTTTTGTTTTTAAAAAGCAGAATAAAACCTCAATTATTGACATTGAATTTCATCTTAACTATATCCCTTGAAGTTTTGTTAGATCTTAAAATGTGCCTCTTCTTATGTCCCAAGCAATGTTGACGCCACTCTCTTTAGATTTCATGACTAGTGTATACATTGTTAAGGTGAGAGGAGAGAGCTTTAAAAAAGACATGAGGGTGAAATGTTTTACACAGAGGGTGCTTTGCATGTGGAATGAAATTCCTGAGGAAATGGTGGACATGGGCACAATTACAATGTTTATAAAGCATTAGGATAAGTACATGAATAGGAAAGGTTTACAGGGATATGGGCCAGAAGTAGGCAGGTGAGCTAGCTTAGTTTGAGATTAGGTTCAACATGGATTAGTTGGACTAAAGGGTCTGTTTCTGTGCTGTATACCTCTATGACTCAGTGTCAAAAAAAGATCCAAGTAGATTTAATAAAAGAAAACTAATAGAATGATGGTTTAATGGCAGAAAGTATAGAATACAAAAGTCACAAATAGTGAACCCACATAAAACCTTAATAAAATTATAGTTGAAGCATTTTATACAGTTTTAGTGTACTATAGGCTTTTTTTAATTTTATGAATTCACTGAAAATGGGTGTTGCTGCCAAGCCTGGCACTTATTAATCACCTCTCACTGCCCTTTGAGGAAGTGGTGCGCTGTATTAGTTTCTTGCGAATTATTTCTCAGGGCAGTTAAGACTCAATCACACTTAGGTCGGTCTGGAGTTATGCAAAAGCCATATTTCTTTCCTCAAAAGGCATTTAATGAACTAGTTTTAAATGCAATTTGATTGCTTCACAGTCACCATTACTCATATTAGTTTGCTTGTCTAAATTTAATTTACTGAATTCAATTCATAAACTTCATTAGTTCACCTCTGAATTACTGGTCCAGTAATATAACCACTGTACAAGAATAATCTATATATTGAATCGATAAGGAGGGTACAGCACAGATTCATTGCAATACTGCCTCTTAGACAATTTTGACTGAGTGGGGACATTTAGAAATGTTTATAGTGTAGTTTTAAAGGAATGACTAAAATTATGAAGGTTTAGATTAAAATGAACTTCAGTAATGGAGGAGTCCAATTAATATATTAACTATCAATATAAGTTTAAATGTAGGCAAGGTAGGACAGAGAGATAAAAATCTTTCTTTCTTTATGTACAGGTTTTTAGTACCGTGAAATAGATTGCTAATATTAATGGTTGAAGTAGCAATCATGTCATTCACTCAGCACCAACTAGATAGGTGACTGAAGGTAAGAGGATAAAGAATGAGCTAAAATTTTCTTCTCCCTGGTGTGGTGAGAGTAATGATGAGAAAGGTGACAAAATAATGCATGAATGGAAAAGTTGGTATCCCAATATTGAACAAAGCACATATGATTTTTGTCTCGATCCTTAAATGGTGACTTCAGAGTCCATGCATTTGCAGCTCATTAAAGTCCCAACTCCCCTATTTGCACATCATTTCTAATCCTCCTTTCCTCCTCCCACAAACTAGGCAGCGTTAAATCCCAGCAGGTAAAACTGGGAGAGGACCTGGCAGCTGCAGATGGACAAATGCCTGTCATGCAATTGCTTTTTCTGAACGTTGTCGCGGCTTGCTGCATGGCCATCATCTTTCTCAACCCTTCATCCACGTAACTCAGCATCAAGGTATCACTAACGTCATTAGATCATTATGCCCTCTCTTAGTCCAACACACTTCCGTCTTTCAATGCTTTATTTTGGAGCTTATGGACAGCAGTGACTTGAATGTTTCTGCCGTGTGTACAGGGACAGCCATGCATTTCATGAATCTACCTGGGATGATTATTGAGCAGTCGTGGATGCATACATTTTCTAGCTCTTAGCTTGCTTTCTGAGCTTTAGCATTTATTTGAAAGCTTCCAGCCACTGTCTGAATAACATTGCTTTTTTAGAACATGCTGACTTTAGCACTGAGTTACAGGCTGTGATTCAGTTTGTTTCATAATATGGCAGGATGGAAGGGGACACTGAATAGTCAATCCATCCATTAAACAAACACAAACTTGTCATGGTATGGCACTGTGTTACATCAATGTCAAATCTGCAGCATAGGCCAGCAGCGTTATGCTTCAAGCAAATTGCATGTGCTTCAAGCAAACGACAATGAAAGAAAGCCAAAGGGACAAAGTTTGTTATTGGGTGAAGGGGTTCGATAGTCAGTCAGGGTTATGCCACAATCAACCAAGGGGCTTGTCTTTTTCCATCTGAAAGGCTGTCCATGGTCAAGCCTGCAGGTTAAGTGCAAACAGCCCGGTAGATTCAAGGTAGGTAAGTCAGAATGTTGTGGAGGCATCATTTTGGAGAGTGGGCTAGTTCATCCTGTAATAAGATAAAGTAGGGAGTTGAATACGACGGAAGTGGGTACAACAGTAGTTTTGAGTCATGCACGAGAGGAGGAGATGGGTGGTGTGTTGTGCCCAGTGAGTGAGTAGGAAATACAGACAGTAGGAAGGGTTAATAGTTCAGGAGGGTGCAGTAGGGGAGATCCTTTGAGTGGACATTATGCATGCAAACCTGAGATATGGATAGCATCTGCTTTGTTAAAATATATTTGCAATGGAGGAGTAAGAAAGAGCACTGGCACTGAGGTAACAGAAAGAAAGTATCAGGTTTAAATGGGAACCCCCTCATTGTAGGTTTTCCTATGAGGAAGCATCCTCTCCACATCCTCTCTGTCTAAACCCCTGAGGCTCTGACAGTTTTCATTCAGGTCACCATCTACTCTTCTAAACTCTAACACATGCAAACATGCCTTCCCAACCTTTACTCACAAGACATGCACATTACAAGTATTAATGTATTGGGTGGTTTTGTTTTGTAAATGGCTATATTTTTAAACTTTGTTCCATAACTTGAGTTCATGAAAGAATATTCTTTAATTGCTGGCAAAATTCTTTGTTTCTTAAGTACAGTCTTAGGATTTAGGAATCTTTGGTTGATAAAAGCCCCACTTGCCTGTCGAAGTGGTTGACATCACATTTCATTAGGAGTAATCGTACAATTCCTGGCATCATAACCGGAGATATCTTCCAGGAAGTGAACATAGGTTCAGGTTAATGGAAGAAACCACAGAGTAGTGTTTGAACGTTGGTTTAATATTTCTTTTCTGAAAGGTTGTTTTCTTCCCACACATTCCATGATTCTATTATTTTCCAAATGTTTGTTTTCCCCCCTTTTTCACCCTTTCTGTTACCAGTTTTATGAGACAGCTACACCTCCTTTGTCTGATCCCACCCCACTATCTTAGTTACATTCAGTGGTCATTATGGTGAGCCTGGACACTGGCCTTGGCTGTGAAGGACTATGCCAGGTGAGACTACTTCTGTCCACATGGTACGGGTCTTTGTTGGAAAACCCCAAATACTTTGAGCTGTGAGCCATTGCTTGCCATCCCAGGTTCATTTGCACTTGAGTTTGCTATATGTCTGTATTGAGTATTAACAAAAATAGGATAAAGAGAAAGTGAGGACTGCAAAGGCTGGAGATCAGAATTGAAACGTGTGGCACTGGAAAAGCACAGCAGGTCAGGCAGCATCCGAGGAGCAGGACTGTTGATGTTTTGGGCATAAGCCCTTCATCAGGAATGAGATACGTTTGGGATAAGTGGAAAGAGTGAACTTCCGAGCTTCCTAGTGTTGCCATATTGCAGGATCTACTGGAGCAGCCTCAGCAAGTTAATCTTCAAGTCAATCAGTTCAGTTTAAACGTCATTGCTGATATAGTAACAGAAGACAAATACTCACGAGTTTGGTTTCCATGGAGAGAGAAATTGAATAGTGTTCGAAGTTGAATTTAACTCTTCTTCTGAACTAAAGGAAGGTGCAAATTTAATGAGTTTTATGCCATTGAAAGGGTGAGTGGAGGAGAAAGAGCAAATGTGGAGGTGTGGGACATGTCTACTTCACATCATGCCATTTGGAAGGTTTCTGTTTCATTCTCCCAACATCCCTGTTGCATTTCTTCTGATGGTGCAACCCTCTACAATGATGCTTCAAAAAAGTCCTTTTTCCTCAACTGACAATTCTGTCTCCCACTCTGGACTACAGGGCCCTACACTGAGTCTGACTCATTTCTCGTACATCTCCTCACACCCTTTTCCTTCCTCATAAAACTGTAAAAGGTTCCATTGTCCTCACCTTCCATCCCATTGGCTTTCACATTCAAAAGACCATTCTCTGTCATTTCTGCAACATCCAGTGTGATTCTATCACAACTTTCTCCCACTCTCGCCCCCATCAGTATTCCAAAGGGATTATTTGTCCTGATCAATTCCCCTAACACTCCAAACTTCTCTCCCACATGCGGGATATTTCCATACAAATGTAGGAGATGTAAACCCAGACCTTTTACCTCCTTCCTGTCATTGTTCAAGGACCCTACCACTGTACAGAAGAATTACAAAATCGGTAACATGCAAATCAAATTAATTAAGTAAAATCTGGTAGTCATTTCATAGACATGACTACTAAATGAATAACTAAATTTTGGAGGCTACAGGACATTTTGGAACGATAGGAATCTAGTAAAATGAAAAAAAGATGTCTCTGTTAGTTAGTGATGGTATTTGTATAATTGAGAAGGAGGACAAGTTCAAGAAACTAGGATGTGTAAGTGGCTTGCATAGAGATGAGAAATGATTAAGACAAAAGGTAAAGTCTCTTGTGGAAGCGATGTACCAGTCTCCAAACAGTAATCACTTGGTAGGATGGAAAATAAACAGAGAAATAATATTAGCTTGTCTGAAAGAAACAGCAATACTAATGTGATCAAGTTATTGAATGGAAAAGTCAGATAAGCTACCATGGTCTAGATGAAGAGTTCATGGAATCAGGATAGTTCCATAGTATAGCATGTTCTGGAGTCAACCAGTCTATACTAAACATGGTATTGTGCAATGACATCAGATAAATTAATGATTTCATAGTGAAGGTGTCCTTCGGTAGCAGGAACCTTAATATGCTTGAACTTTACATTCAGTTTGATTGAGACAGGAGTGGGTCCAAGACTATTTCTTTAAATTTAAAATGGACAATAACGAGGGCATGAAAGCAGAGCTAGTTGACGTAAATTGGCAAACTAGATTAGAGGATAATTTGCCACAGTTGCGATGGCAGATATTTAAGGGATTTGAGAGTACACAGAATAGATACATTTCGATGTTTAAGAAGATTGTCACCATCTGTAACTACCTTGAAAGGTTAAAGATAGTATCAAACTTAAAGGAGAGGCATTGTAAATATGCAAATATGGTGACAGGTCGGAAGATTAGACAGAATATAAAAATTAGCAAAGAATTTTAAAAAGAGGAAAAAAATTGAATAAGAGGGAAAGCTAATCAATAATATAAAAATGGTTTGAAAAAATGTTATAGCTACATAAAAATGGAAGGAGTTAAAAAGGTGAACATTGGTGCTATAGGAAATGAGTCTGGATAACTGATAACAGAAAATAAAGTGATTGCAGATGAATTAAATAAATATTTTACAACAATCTCCCATATAGAGGATACAAATAGCATCCCAGAAATAGGTACAGATTAGGAAATCGAAGGGAGGGAGGAACTCAGGAAAATTACATTCAGCCAAGAATGTAAGAAGGGAATTGTTAGAATTATGGATTGCCAAGTGCTGAGTCCTGGTGAATTTTGAGAAGAGTAGACATAGAAGTCAGAGCACTTACCTAATGACATCAGCTCACAGCTTGCTCTGAAGACCTGCTTGCTAGACACTGGACACCAACATGTCAGCACAAGCTACATGGACACCAGGCCCACGCATCCCAAATTCAGAGACATTGGCATCCAACATGTACTACTGTCTAAAAACCCTCATGACAAGACGCACTTACAGGATGCTTCTACAATTCAACGCAGCACCTCTGGCTACACCAGGAACTAACATTGTAATGACATTGCAAGGATATTGTGAGTTTAGGTACACACACCCAGCCCATGGACTGGACTAGGCTGCATCTCCAGCTGTTCACTTTGCTCACAGCCCTCACTCACTCTGAACTTACTTGGAAGCCCACAGCATCCCTGCTTTGCATTATCTTGTTTTGCCATTTTGCACTTTGCCCCTCAGCCAGAGATACCAGGGTCACAATGATGCAGTATTGCTATGCTGTTTAGCTCAGACAAAATCCAGGAACCTTGTCATGGCTGTCAGCAATCCTCAGTCAATGCAAGAGATATAGCTGTTGGTCAAGGTGTCCTGGTACAGAAGCTCAAGGGCAGCTTCTGATACTAACTCCAGAGATTTGGATAACATTAGTCAGTCATTCAGGATGGCCGGAATCAGGATGCTCTCCATGTAAAGTGTTGAGGAGCTGAATGTTAGATAGCCCAACTCCTATCTTGACCACCTGCTCTATTGTGGGCTGTTTCCATATGGGCAGGTATTAAAGGCGATATAAATGTGTGATACATCCATTAATGTTGGTACTGGTTCGGAAAATATCCCAAATGAGTGAGTAGGCATTGGAGAGGGAATGCAATTGTATTCATGGTATTGGGGGTTGGGATGGGGTGACAGTGAGGGAGAGAAGGTGTTGCAGGCATTAATGAAAGTAATAGAGCATGAATATTGGTGAGGCATGGATACAATAGCTGAGCATGAGGAATTGGAGAAAAAAATGGTGGCTGGTGGCACCTACTCCTGTTGATCTTCTTCCTACAATGCTGTGCATTGCTCCAGATGGCTAAGGTTACAATGACTGGGAGCAGGCTGATATGGTCTGGTGTCATGGCCTCTGATGTTGGTCTTGGGGGAAGAGGACAATCTGCCTGTGCACTAGCCCATCCAAGCAGGACCTCTAAGTATTTGTCTGCACGTCAAATCTCCCCTGTCTGCCATGTCTACGGCAAATGTCAATGACTGTGCATACCAGTTCCAAGCTGATGGTGCTTGCTGGGTGTGAAAAGGCCTTTTAAACCTGACGTCAGTACTGGGATTGCTAGTTTCCCAGGAAATCCTGGCAGTGGCAAATTGTTCTGGGAATAGCAAATGATAATATGGGGCTAGAATTGCATGAGAGGGACTTCACTGGAGCAGAGTAAATAAATAATAAGGAGCATTTGGTAACATTTAGCAAGAAAACACGCTTGCCCCAGCATTATATATCCCTCTGGTAAACTTGACACAACTAGCACTGAGCCAATAAAGTGCAAAATTCGGCCTTTTAGGTCCTGATGGATCTTGACAGGTTAGAAGTGGAGAGGATGCTGCCTCTATTAGGAGTATTTAGAACCAGTGGTCATTATTTAACAATAAGGCTTCACACTTAAAAAAAAGACAAGATGAGGCAAATTTTTTTTCTTACAGAATGTCTTTGGAACTCATCCTGAAAAAATGTATTGGAAACAGAGACTTTGAATATTGTTATCAGAGAGGTGGATGAATTCTTGGTAAGAAAAGGGTTGAAAGGTGAACTGGGTTGATTGGAATGGCAATTTGAGGCTACAATCAGATCAGCAAAGACCTTATTAAATGACTAAGCAGACTCGAGAGGCTGAATGGCTGACTCCTCATCCTTATTTATATGTTTGTAAATTAAGATCCCATCTTCTCTTTCAGATGGATGTAACAGATGTTGCTACCTCATTTTAAATGTATTTATCCATCAATCACATCATAAAAACATACTCCTGTTTGTGGGACCTTTCAGGTTGTCATATGTCCTACATTGTAACATTTGACTACAGCTCAAAAGTATTTAACTTGCTGTGAATGCACTGGGACATATCAGGATTGGGAAAGGTGCTTCGTGAATGTGGGCCTTTCTTTTATTTAAGCTAAAATGAATTCCTGCTAATATTCACTGTTCATGATAGTTGCATTGGGTCAGACCTATGGTTTTTCACATTCTCAGATAAATACATATTAGTCTTCAGAGACTGTAGTGCTTTTAAATGAAGTGCATTTAATTTGGAGTTTGAAAAATTCCTCCTTTCGGAAATTTTTTAAAACTTTAGAGATTGATTTTCATACTATATAACATCTGGAAAGAAATAGTTGCAAATCTACATCCTTTGCATTTGGGACTGGGCCAATGAAAAGATGAATGTGCTGTTAATTGAATATTGAAATTATACTACAATTTAATGGAGCAAATAATTTAATATCTTTCCTATTTTCCTGCAATCTAACTTCATGAAGCACAAATATCATTTGTCTTCAGTTGTCAATTGATTTGTCTGAGTCAAATACAGTATATAACTTTCCAGCAATATTTATATACTAGCATTGAGGAATGGTTTGATTGCACTCATGCACTTGTTGTAATATTTGTAATAGATCACATCGCAAAAGCAAAACTGATTTCCTGCTTAATGAAGATGTTTTTCAGATATTCCTCTAGTGGACCTACCTAACCTTTATTAATTTGCACCTCAAAATAATTCGTTGACAATGAACGTGTTGGGAAAGGAAGAATAAATACCTTGCTCAATGGTTACACAGTTGGGGACAAACGGTTCCTGAGCCCACACATGTTGGAAGCCAACCACCAACAGAAATTGCTGGAGAAGCTCAACAGATCTGGCAGCATCTGTGAGAGAGAAGTGAAATAAATATTTCGTGTCTGGTGATCCTTCGTCGGGACAGGAAGCAGACTTGTGCAGCAATACTCTCTCATGTCTCCTAATTGACCACCTTCATGAAACTGCAGGCATGTTGCCGATGCTGTTGATCCAATGTAAGGTCTGGCAGCTCTGGACCCTCAGCAGTTCCACTGGGAGACATGTGTTCTTCTGAGGCAGATAGGAGACCTCATGGGTGCCTTTGGCAGCATAAGCAAAAGTATCGAAAGGCCTGAGCAGACAGGCACCTTGGAGTGGAGGGGTATTTCCTCCACTTACAGTGATTCATCTGTGGGTAATGTTGCCAGCAACCCCTCTCAAATGAATGAAACTCCCAGATCCGATGGCCTGTTTTTCCTTGTCCTACCACGGTGGGGAGTGGTGAGCTTCTAGTGAGGTGGTAACCTGCCCAAAGGCCCTCTTAATTGGGGTCTCAATTTTCCAAGCTGGTTGCCCATGTGCATTTAGCAGAAAGTTAATGCACATTTTAGGGAAAGTATCAGTGGCCTGTCCTGGAAAAACTATGACCAATTTCCCTCTGAACTGCTTAGTGCTGAAGAAGATGAAGTGGGATTTGGTGAGAAAACATTTGCATAGAATTAGGTGGAGCAGTGCATCTATTGACATTCCCCATTATCCAGAGTCCATCAATTTTAACCACCAGGCAATTTGAGTTTTTGCGAAGTGATCTGTAATTGATAAAAATAGTTGCACTTCTTCACTCATTCTTCAATTCAGTTGTTTTTGCCCTGGAAATTTGAACTACAAGTGACATGACGACAATGACAGGAGTGTTGTGAACACCATGACCAACAGTGTGGTTCCTTAGCCAAAGAGATTTGAGTAACAGCCAGATGACAGTGCAGGGAGGTGAATAAGTGTGAATAAATGAAGTCAAATCATGTACAGAATAAACAAAATGAGGGGAGAGAAAATGAAACAAGGAAAGCAAGAGAAAGAAAGACAGATTTTAAGTTTTTAAAAACTATCAGCTGTAAGAATGCAACTCCACAGTTTATATTTTCTTTCCAGGCTGGAGAGGTTGATTGGCATTGTAGGAATGTCATTCTTCTCAGTAAAAAAGCTTATTTGCATTGTTAACTATTTAACTTTAATTCTCAGTGGTGTATTAAGGTAATTGTTGTGCCCATGAGACAATTTCAAATGCAGCCATAAAATGTGTAGCGCTTGTGTGATGCAGTGATTGTGTCCCTAACTCTGAGTGAGTGGGCATGTTGCTCAAGTTCACCTGCTCCACAGTTGAGCAATAACACCTCTGAGTAGGTTGATTAAAAACGACTGCAATAATTAATGACTGGGAGGTTGAGGCTAATGGGGAGCAATGTAAATTATCCAGCAATTTGTATTTCATGGGGTAGATTTTCTTTGCCCGAAGTTGCTGTGTAATTTATATGCTGATACTTACAAGCACAATGGAATTCAACATTATCTTAGCTGCAAACTCTGAATTCTGGGTCATTGAGATTGGAAGTATTTAAAATTTTGCTGAAAACTAGAGCTGATGACGTTCTCACATTTCTCGATAAACCAAGACTTCTGAATCAGTTAACTCTCAGAAAGTGGAGATCTATTTATGTGCGACAAATCTCCACAGCTCAAGTAATGGAATTCATCCTTTCATTTAACCCTGGAGTGCTGATTAAAATGTGCAGAGCATAGACTGTCGCTGACCAATGTTACATTTTGAAGTCTTACTTTCTTGGATGACCCAATTTTCTGATTTTATTAATCTACCTTCCGAGAAAAGATAATTCCAGTAGTTCCTTTAGAAATTGATTGTTTAAAACTGGTGTAAGTGCAAAGTTTCTTTAAGCATTTTATTAATAGATTGATTGTTCCTTTCAATATTTCCATGTTCTGTTCTTTAAAATTGGAAGCGCAGAGTACTATCAGAAGTGTGGGAGGATGATACTCTTGGGAGTTTTATATGTACTAATCAAAAGTGTTTCTTTCTCATGCTGCATTTTAATTATAAGGAAGAAGTGGAAGTAATAAAAGGAAATGAATTCTCCTGTGCATGCATTTATCTGTGTGCTGACACTAAAGATCAGAGCAGAGCAGAAGTCTAATACTTGGGCAATATGTTAATATGATGTTGCTGCACCAATTTGTGGACAGAGAGATGAACAAAGATGAGGCAACTTTGTCTACAGGATTTTTAAGAGCTATCTGGTCTGGAGGAGATGCAAGATGGAAAGTCCTAATATCATTTTTTAAGAAATGTTTGTTCTGATGGCATTGGAACTTTATTATTGTGAATATTAACCCAAGAATTCATGTCATGCTTTTTGTATTCTTGTATTTGGAAGCTTACTGCATTACTTCTGTTTGAAGATATTGATGAGGTCAAAGAAAAATGACTTGTTCGCACATCACATGATCCATTTGCTGTGAGGAACAAAGAGAGAGGTTAGCTTCTGTCAGCACCCCTGGTCTTGCCGTCCTTTCAAAATTGCATTTCAATTCATACTGTAGAAATTCAATTCTGAAGACTTCCTCAATGTAGGCCATCCTATCAAGACAAGGAGATTGTTGCTAACGTGTGCAATGGCAGTCCGGTGATTGGAGGAAAAAGCTAAAACAAACACTATCTCTGAAGATGGGTTTTCTAAAGGTGTTAGCGCAGTTGGCTGGATGGTTCATCTGTGATGCATTGATACTAAAGTGTGGATTTAATTCCTGCACCAGCTGAGGTCACCATGCAGGTCCCATCTTCTTGCCCTTCCCTGCTTCCTCACCCCCCACCCATACCTGAGATGCTGTGACCCCCAGGTTAAACCATGATCAATTGCCTCTTCTGATGAGACAGCAGTTCTCCTATCCTGTCGGTCTATGGTGACTTCCTTTTAACATTCAGATGAAATCAAAGACTGACTGTCTGTGAACTGGGTTTAATGAGGGTTTCAAGGCATGTTCGCTGGAACAAAATGTTCAATTGTGCTTTATATTCTGCAAATGAGTAAGTTAATTAGGAGAAGCTTATTATAGTTCTACTTCTGGAATTGAAACTAGTGTGGAATATTCCACTTCCCTAGCAGCATGGGCAATGGTGGCAAAATATGCTGAAAATAAGAAAAACAAAAATTTGCAACGGGTTAAATAGTTTCCAACTTTCCATTTATGGTTTAAATGGCGAGGTCAGAAACTCACTAATGAGCGATGCCTACCTTATTTCCATACATTTGCATCTCATTTCTGAGCAGCTTCCAATTCTCTTACCTGTCCCCCTAAACCAGGCAGCACCAAATTTTGACATGACAGTCAGAGAGCTTACCTGGCAGCAGCAGCTCACCACTTGTTTCTTCAGGCCTTCATCAGTTCTGTCTTCCACATCATACCTCTGCATGCTCTCTGGCCAAAGTTCTCCTCATCCTTCAGCCACACCAGCTGACAGGGCCAAATCTTCAGCCTCACCACGTCTTCATGCCTGTTCTTGGACCAACTCTCAAAGACCACTTCAGACCTTCACTTTGAGGTTCTGGGACACTTAGGATTTTCAAGCTTCTGCCGTTTTTTTTTGTGCACACATGTCCCTCATGCATCTAAACAGGATGCATCAACTGGTTCTGCATTTGACTTGTTACCATTATATTTAGTTAGAGGCGGACAGCCTCTGTGGCTTGCACTGTTTGTCAGTGTGTTAGGAGAGGCAATAGCTTGTCACTGTTAAGCGCACTGAACAGATAAGGGTGGATATGTTGTTGCATGGACACATGCTATGTCAGTTCCTCGCCTGCAACATGTGCCAGCAATGGGCGCAGAAAACACACTGCATGTGTTTCAAATAAACAGCCATGTGAGCATCTAAGGCGACCAATCTTTAGTGTGGCCAAGGGGAATGTGGTTAGCTGGGGGGGGGGGGGGGTGCTTCCACCATTACTCAAGTTTCTTGTTGATTCCTGTCCAGTTACCTCTGCAGGTTAGGTGTACTCAGCCTGGAGATTACAGGGAGGTCAGTCAGGATGCTGTGGAGACTTCAGTCTGGGGAATGAGTCAATGAGATAAAGGGATGGACTGAGTATGATGACTGTGGATGGAAGAACAGTTGGTGTGACGCATGAGCAACAGAGGTGATAAGGTGTCACCAGTCGGTAAGTAGGAAGTTGAAAGGATAGAAATGGAGGATAAGATGGTGAGATCCACTGAGTGACTCTGATTCCCCAAGGAGCAGTAAGAGTTATAGTCTATGGGGGGCTGCCTTGATGAGATTCATGTGCGGTTGCAGAAGTGGAGTGAGCGTGGCCCTGTGAGTCAGCAGAGAGAAGATGATGGGACTTACACTGGTGGAATGCACAAGTTCATTAAAAACTTTTCACCTGAGACACTGCACTGACCTGGGCTGTGATTCCTATCTAGATTTACTGCATCTGGTGACCAACGCTCCTTTACTGGTCAGCAGGAAAGAGCACTGCCTTTCTCTGCACTACCATGTCCATCAGCATGTCTAGGTGCCTGTTGCTGAACTGAGGAACAGTTTTCCCTTTTTTTGGCTTTTTCTTTGGGGATAATCGTGCAGGATCGCAGTGTGAAGGGTAGTTCCTGGCTTGCGCTGTCAGTCTAGCTGTCAGTGAAGTGAGCAGTGTAAAGTCCTGACAGTGGTAAGCACTTCCACCTCTTCTACCCCTGGATTACATAAAGGTTAGTTGCATAATTAATGAGATGAAGATTGGAAGATGGCATGAACCAATTCACCATGGACCATGGAGAATTGGGTACCATGAGTCTTACATGAATAAACACTTGGGCAAAAAAAAGGGACTATTCAACCCTACCAGTGGTAGCAATGGACCATTGATATTGATCATGGTTGATCAATAGCAACCATGATCCTATCGAGTAGCTAGAAGGGTTCCTTATGCTCCTAATTTGTATGCTCCAAAGTGAATCCATGAGCCGCATTTAACTTGAGATGTTGTCTAAACTAAAATAAGGGACTGAATTTTACCAAAAGTTGGCTAAATGTCAATTTCAGGAGTTCCATGGAAGCTTCCTTTCTGTGAGCTCTAGCAGATTATCTCATATGTGGGTGGCTCAGTGGTTAATACTGCTACCTCACAGTGCCAGGGACCCAGATTCAATTCCAGTATTGGGCGACTGTCTGTGTAGAACTTGCACGTTCTCCCCGTGTATGCGTGATTTCCTCTGGGTGCTCCGGTTTCCTCCCACAGTCCAAAGATGCGCAGGTCAGGTGGATTGGCCATTCTAAACATAATGTTAGGTGCATTAGTCAGAGGGAAATGGGCCTGGGTATGTTACTCTTCGGAGGGTTGGTGTGGACTTATTGGGCCAAAAGGCCTGTTTCCACACTGTAGGGATTCTAATCTAAATTCTCCACTGCTCACCTCATTGTGCAGGCACCACAGCTGTAAAGTGCTCTCTTTGATGCTATGTCTTCCAAATTCTGAGGCAGCTTCAACTACAATTTTTTTATTTGAAAGCTGATTAGCAGTCATCCCTGGTAGTTGGCACTGTTATTTCTCTGCACCTTTGTTATACAATGACCACAGCAACATTAGCACCTGATGTGCCTGGACCCATTGGTGATGGTTCCAATGAGCCGATGTGGAGAATATCAGAAACAAACCTGCTCCATAGTAATGTGATCAGTCAGCAGTTGCATCACAAACAAATGAAAGTTTATTATATTCCTTGATATAGTGGGACATGAAAATTTTGACAAAGTGTGCATTGGTTGTCTATACCCAGATCTTTGACATAGTGGATTTTATTCCAAAGAATGTAAGACAAACCACATCCCACAAATCTTGTAGGAGATTGTATATGTGCTATGATTACTGAAGCCTTGTCTGTTCAACCCCGAAGCCCACATCACATAGGAAAGGTAGCACTCTATGTAAGAGCATGTTGTCAAATACTTAAAGCCCAACGTGAGAGGAAGTCAGCTCATTATCCTTGTGCGGTCCAGTACGACTTTTGGTTTTGTGAATTTTGACCGACAGGTGCCACTTTTTAAACCGTAGTCAATATCTAATGACCAATGAGATGGTCAAGATTGCTAGTGACCAGAACAGTTGGTCACTGAATGTAGTTCACATGCAGGATTCTGTGGTTACTGATGTCTTTAACTTGTACTGTGAAAGTGGCTGATTAGGGCAGTTCTCCCTTGAAGAGGCTCATATTGCTCACAAGTAGAGTCTATTCCCTCAGACAGTCAAAACCACTTATAGTGCTCACTCTGGGTGTGGTGGTAGCCATTTGTCATTTGCGTTGTATATTTACGATCTGGAAGAAGTTGGAAAGCAACACTGGCAGTCATACAGAATGAGTTACAGGTTATGCCTGGTAATCGAGGTGACCTTGCAAACCATTATACTTCTTTCTTCCTTGCAGCTCCTATTGATCCCATCTGATTTGAGTTTCCACACATTCCTACAAACTCTCAAATTTAAGACTTTTACTCATTGAGCTCCAGGCCTACAAATGAGTTATTCCATCCTTTGGAATGCACCTTTTCCTCCATCAAAAACATGGTGATGGCGACTGTCAATGATTCCCTCATCCCCCTCTGTCATTGCCCACCTTTACCGATTGAGTTGCCCTTCTCACAATAATTGTTTACTCTACATCCCAATATTATGCTGGCATCCAACACCAGCCTGCCACCTCCCCCCCCCCCCCCCCCCCACCCCAAAACTGCCTTCCCCACCTTGCCTACCACAGCAGTGGCCCCTCATAAATTTCCTTGACTCTCAGTGAATAGATCCCCTCACTGCCCAGCCCCCTGTCCAACTTGGAACATGACTGTGTTTGATGAGTGTCCAATTTCCTGACTGATCTCTGTGCAGCTCGCCAATAACTCCTTGGACCTGACTGAGGACTACTCCTCTCAGACTTCTCAGACATGGTCATTTAGTTGAAGCAGATTCAATGTGTTTACCTTGTGACACCACATGCTGCAGGTGTGACATTCTCATAGCTCGTATAGCAACATATCCAACCTGTCACTGACAAGTGGCCTGGCATCATGCTTGTGCTAAAAGGTAAGGCACAACAAAAGTACAGTGAGTTTTTCAGTTCTGAATGATACAGCAATCTGCTAAAAAGCAGGGCAAGGCAGTGATGCATTTGAACATCCAAGTAAGCGCAAAGTGAGTGACTGCTAAGGAAACAGTGAATAAACAATAATGAGAGGCCATGGATTAAACATAATGCAGAAGTGAAGCAAGGATCATGTGAGAAGAAACTTTTTCACACTACAATTAGTTGGGGTAATAAATTCACTGCTTAGAAATGTGATGGAGGAGGATTCGTTTGAGACATTCAAGGGGGCATTGGATTTATTTTGGATAGTAATAGTGTGCAGGGATATGAGACTGGCATTAATTAATAAAGTCAGACTGGATATTAGAGCCAGTGGACCAAATGGCCTCCTCTTGCACTGTATTAATTCTATGATTCTGAGATATGCCCTGATCTTTTGCATGAGTTGGGTGACTGTCTCTGGACATGAAGCAATCTGACAGCAGCATTGCAATGAAAGATGTTGGTGAACACCAAAGTACAGTACTGAAGTGGTGAACTCCATGAAAAGTGATTCAGAGATGATCATGTGGTGAGGCTGGTCTGTGTTCCATGCCAATTTCCATGGAGGCATGAAACCAACAGTCACTGTGCATGGAGCATATCCTGAAATATTGGGGAGCACTGTCCAAAATAGAGGCCTGGATGAGTAAACAGTGACATAGAACAGCCAGATATCACTCAGACTTTCATTTCAGGTGCCGTCATAACATCCAGTTTCTCTCAGTTACCTCAGCTATAAATGAGGTCATGATCCCCGGAATAATTAGAAGTCAATGCATGTAAATAGGTCCCTTGATACTCAATAGCAAGATTTTAATTTTGCCATTAAAACCTTGGTTGGAAAATTGTACATGCTTTTTGGTATTGGGAGTCTGATTTTTCTGATCTCATCATATTTTTCCAATTGAATCATCATTGCTCACTTTGCTCAAGGGCTGGGAAAGTTCCACCCAAATATTTGGGCAATATTTACTCTGGTGGAAATACGTTTTAACTATAAGCAGAAGAGCATTGTGGACTACCTCCAGAGCATTACTAGATAGTGAAAAGTCCAACCCTGCAGAGTCTTTGCACACTAGATTCCAACACAGCATGTGAGCAGCTGGTTCAAAATTAATTCCACATTTTGGTGTGCGCTGATGGTAAAATCAATATAAGAATTTTGTGATCGATGGGTGACCTATGACGATAATTGAATACTTCTTGGTGAAAATAATTGGATGAAAGTAATCAAATCAAGAAAACAGAGAAAGGAAACCTATTGTACACATTTAAAGCATTTGCTGAAATGGGTGGACCATCTTTGATTGAAATTCCAAGCCAGCATCATTTGAAATAAGTATCTGCATTAACTTTGACCTTGTTTTCATAGAATCCCTACAGTGTGGAAACAGGCTATTTGGCCCAACAAATCCACACTGACCCTCCAAAGAGTATCCCACCCAGAACAATTCCCCGATCTTATTACTTTACATTTACCTCTGACTAATGCACCTAACCTACACATTCCTGAATACTATGGGCAATTTAGCATGGCCCATAACCTGCACATCTAGGGACTGTGGGAGGAAACCAGAGCACCCAGAGGAAACCCACACAGGCATGGGGAGAATGTGCAAACTCTAAACAGACAGTCCCCCAAGGCTGGAATCGAACCCAGGTCCCTGGTGCTGTGAGACAGTAGTGCTAACCACTGAGCCCCTGTGCTGCCCATTTTGGGTTGCAGCTTGCTTTTTCTTTAGTATTATGACCAAAATATTTTGAAATCCTTCCAAATTTTATATATTTAATATACAGTAACAATCAGAATAATTCTACTCCTGATAAATTAACATATTAAACTGTTGTATGTCGAATGAACTGTAAACCATATTTCAGCTCCAGAGGAACATTAAACAATAGCTCTTACTGTAGAGTTGGTGATCTGAGAAATGCAATATCACAACTATAATAATTATTAGCAATTATCTATATAAAATATATAAAGCCACAGGCTTCTGAAATTATTTAAACCTACTTTTATTTGCAACATTTGTTTCAATCATGCTATGACATACCTCTGGAGCAGGTGGGATTTGAACCGGAGCCTTTTTGTCCAGAGTTAGGAGGAATGGCCTGCTGTCACTATCACAGGGAGCAAACTGGGCAACGTAACTGCCTGGCAGTTTTTCAATAATGGGTAATAATTGGCAATCTGTGGTGAATCAAAGAAAATGCAACACAGGGAGGGAGGAACTAATGTGGTGCATCTAGATAGAATGTTTTCTATGATGCACCTTTAAAAATTGTTAAGAGTCCTTCTGGACATGCCAAATTTCCTTTAACCTCCTGAGGAAGTAGAGATGTTGTTGTATTTTCTCGACCATTGTGTTGACATGTGTGGACCAGGGCAGATCATCACTCCCAGGAACATGATGCACCCGACCATCTCCACCTTGGCACCATTGATGCAGACAGGGGCGCAGTCTCAACTCCACTTCCTGAAGTCAATGAACAGCTCCTTCATTTTGCTGATATTGACAATGAGATTGTTGTTTTTACATTGCACTGTTAAGAACTCAATCTCTTTCCTGTATTCTGTGAAACCTTTGTGTATGTTGAAAGTAGACGTTGATAGATTTCTGATTACCAATGGCATAAACGATTATGGGGAAAATGTGGTTAATCAACATTGCAGTGTTTGATCAGCCTCAGTTGTATTAGATGGCAGAGTGGGCTCAATATGGTGAAAGGTTTTTTGTTTTTCCTATGTTTCTATATACAATATCTGGAACCTGTGCTGTAGTCCACAAATACTGTGAAGTTTGTTCCTAAATTCTGTTTAATGTCAGTATAAAAAATCTGACGTAAAATGACTGACCAGAATGCCTGACCTATATTCTGCATGTCACCCATATATTCTGCGCAATGTCCATCACAGGAAAGGTCAGTGCAAATTGCAGCTTACTTATTTTAAGTAACTCTTTCTTTTAATAGACGTAAACTTATTGTCCTCCCAGTTATGTGTTAAGTTCAAAATAGATTTATAAGGATTTAGAACCAATCCATTTGATCCAATCCTGCCACCCTGCAAACATTCTGATCAAATATTGGGACAAGCAAGGTTACTGTCTTCAATTTGCATTCCTGGCAACAATCTCGGGTGGAACCAGACTGTTTGCAATCTTGGTGATGGACTTGATCTTGAGAAGAACATCTGATGAGCTTCACACCATCATTAAAACTGCCTTGTTCCACATCTGCAACATTGCCAATCCCTCCACCAGACCCGATCCATTTTCTGCTGAAACCCTCATCCATGCCTTTTTCAGCTCTAGTCATTGACATTTCCAATGCCCTACTGATTTGCCACCCACATTCTAGCCTCCAAAACCTGGATCAAAAACTGTTACCCTTTTGTTTACTCAGACTGAGATCCCATTCACCAGCCTTCATCCCTATGCTTGTTAGCCTGCATTGTCTCCTGGTTATGCTATAATTTAAAAAAAATCTCATCCATGTTTTCAAATCATACTGTCAGTTTTTATCACTGTAATCTCTTTCTAATACTGAGCTCTTGAGCAATTTTAGCTGCTCCATCATTAGAACCCAATGCCCTCAGCTGGTAAAGTCATAAACAGATCACAGGAACTGTATTTTAATGATGCACTTAATAATCATGTTGCCTTTTAAATGTAACAAGGCATTTCGCAGAACTTCCTCTGCTTGCTATTTTTCAGGATGTCTATGCTATCAGTTGTCTGGGCCCTACTTCTGGAATTTCCACATTACTCCTCATCCTTCTCCTTTACAAGTCATCTTCTTTGACCATAATATCTTGCTAAGTGACTTGGCGTCTAATTTCACTTGACAATAAAACTGCTTGGGATGTTTTGTTACTACAGTAAATATTTTTGGTGTTTCTGTTGCAATTCCTGAGTGCCAAATGTGATGGAGTGGAACAAATATCAGCGGTGAGTGACTGACCTGGGTAGTTGTGGTTTACAATAACCATTATGATTTCAATTAAGCATTGTATAACATCATTACCTTTATGGTGCTTGTCACTGGTTTTATAAGATTTTCAAGATAAAGCATTGAATTGCTATTGCTTTTACCATTATAATGCAAATTTTTACTGTGTGACCTCTCTGCTACATATCACAGAAATTCTGTTCCGTTTTAGACAGCAAAAAGGCAGCATCGTGACTTATTTCAGAAATTAATTCAAAAATGCTGCAAAAACGGAAAAATTGATATCCATGCATCTTGTCTAGTTTAAGTATGCTTAAATTAACTGACTCATCGGAAGCTTCACATTATCTGTCGATACACCATTTCTTTGATGGTTTTCGATTCTGGGTGTGATGAATAACAAACTCGTTATTGGCTTGTCCTGTTATATTTTAAAAATTATTGCTAAACCCAATGAATAAGCATGAGGCTGTCCTCAAATTAGATTGCTAAAAGCTTTCATGTTGATTTAAAACTAGCTATGGAAAGTAAATGGCCTTAATGTTGAAGTAATTGTGTAAATGACTCATTTCACTGTTATTATCATGATTACCACCTTTTAAAAGTCAGCAGTTCTCAATTTACGATAATGTAACGCAACAGCCTGTTATCCTGTACCCGTGTAATGCTTGCACATAAATTTTAGGGCCATTCATCTTTAAATCTCAACTTACGTTTTAAACAGAACACTAACTATTGGTGGTAAAACACTTGAATACAGCTGACAAAATGAGTGCAATGCTTCTTTTTGTCCTGAAGTCACTTTGATTGTTATAGAATACTTCAAGATTCGAAGTGTCAAAGTACTTTGCAGCAAAGTTGAAAGAAAGTGCACACTGACTGGAATGAAACAAGCTGTGAGATGGAAGCAAACTGAAAAGATTAGGATGTTTTTGAAACTAATGATTAGGCAGCAAGGTCTTATGGAGGGAATTTAATGAGGAGCCATATAGTTGGTGATTGGTCACTGAAAATGTCATTGAAGAATGTTGCATGATGTTACCTCAAACTGCTTTGGGCAAGGTCTTCATTGGAGACCTAATGCAATGTAATTTTCTATCGAGCTGAATGAGCTAGATGTAAATAGTCATAGATAGAGGATTTACTTCAGCATTGAAGCTCCATCAGGCTGTAGTATGTTCCAAATGTTAACAAAATTATTTCAGCTGTCATTATTTCAATTTCATTTTTTATGGGACCCTTTAATCTAGTGGTAGTGTGGGCCTAAACTAGGCTAACTCTTCATTACATTTGGTGTTTCATTGTTACTAATGCAGTATTTCAGATGAACCATTTAGGGAGATACGATCTTGATTTATTCATGTGTATAAAATATTCTAAGACATTGTTAAAAGAAGAGCGCAAAATTCTTCAATGCCTTGATCACTTATCCTTCAAGCAACACCCACAGAAACTGATTATCTGGGCACTTACTTTGTTTGCTGTTTGTGAGATTTTGCTTTATGAAAATTGGATTTCAATCTGTCTACATAAGAGTTACAACACTTCAGAAGCAATTACTTGATGGCGGAGGGCTTTCGGTGACCAGAGGACAGAAAGGTGCGACATAAGTGCAAATTTATTCCTTAGTTGGTTTCCAACTTCAACCGTTCTTTTTCATAATCTCATTGAAATTGTTCAGGCCACTTGTCATTCCCCCAGTGGTCTGTCACATTTTTGACTCCATTTTTCATTCCTTTATCAAGATTGTCATGCATGAAATAGATGATAATATGGATTCATGTTGCAAGGGGAGGTGGTGACATTGTAATAATATCACTAGTAATCCAAAACACTAAGCTAATGCTCTTGGCACATGAATCAGAAATTTGAATTCAATAATAAAGAAAGAACCAGAAGTAAAAACTAGCCAATAGTGACCATGCCAATTATATTCTATGAATTGGAAAGGGTTTGACAAACCCAAGTGCATAGTAATGCATGTGAATTTCATGATTATATATTTGTGATGCTTGCTTGTGCTACTCTGCACTTAACACTAGGTTTGTGTAGCACTGATTGCATGTTACTACCTGTGTTACCCCTGAAGTGTGATTACCTTCCCTTTTTCTAGTGTCCCCTTGGTCTGGCTGCTAACACTGGATTCAGACCGCATTTACATCTCTAATGTATTAGAGCAAATTAGAGTTGCTGTGAACTGATGCTGCAGTTGTTGTGAGATTGTAACCTTTGAAATATTCACTCCTTGCAATGTGAAAGCATCACAATGATGAGAATGAAAATGAACAATTGGACCAGCTTCTA
This sequence comes from Chiloscyllium plagiosum, assembly GCF_004010195.1. Classification (NCBI taxonomy): domain Eukaryota; kingdom Metazoa; phylum Chordata; class Chondrichthyes; order Orectolobiformes; family Hemiscylliidae; genus Chiloscyllium; species Chiloscyllium plagiosum. The sequence continues at coordinate 23,824,351 of NC_057742.1, forward strand.
AATATCAGCTTTTAATCCAAGAGCTGGTATAAAATCCCATTTAATTTGTTTTTCAAAAAAAGATATTCAGTGAGAAAATATAGTTCACTGCAATGTATACCGAAGATACATAGAATGGGTTGTTCAAGATGTTTTTTCTTTGTTTTAGAAATGGGACAGAAAAAGATTATGACAGATAAAACTCCCTTAATTATGAATTGCTTGATGGCAAAATCCAGTCTTTGCATCAAGTCATGAAACTAATCAAAACACTGATGGAATAGTGAACAACTCTGGAAACTGCATAACTCTGTACACTGCATTTAAGTGTTTTGAATTAAGACAGAAATATTTCTGGCAGTTGTCCTATATAGGAGTAATTAAAAGTAAAAGATAATACTAGAGTTGTGCTGTGTTATAGAAAGAAATGAACTTCAAAGAAACATTATCAGGAGGAAATATAATTCAATTTCTACATACTGTCCTTAAAGCTCTCCATATCAAATCAAAAGGTTGCTCTAATAAGCACCAAGCAATTGTTTCAAATTACACTATCTGCTCTTGTTTGAGGGAAGGTGATGGTCCGGTTGGCCTTCAAAATTCCTGGCCTTCATTTGTCTCTTAGAATATTGAAGTGACTAGTAGCTTTTGAGAAGATTTGTAGCTCAGGTTGAGGCTCTGGATGTAGGTTTGCTCGTTGATCTGGAAGGTTCATTTTCAGATGTTTTGTCACCATGCTAGATAATATCATCAGTGAGCCTCTGGATGAAGCACTGGTGCTATGGCCCATTTTCTATTTATATGTTTAGGTTTCCTTGGGTTGGTAGTGTCACTTCCTGTGGTGGTGTCCTTTCCTGTTCTTTGTCTCAGGGGGCGGTAAATGGGATCCAAGTCAATGTGTTTGCTAGTAAAGTTCTGGTTGGAATGCCATGTTTCTAGGAATTCTCATGTGTGTCTCTGTTTGGCTTGTCCTAGGATGGATGTGTTATTCCAGTTGAAATGGTGTCCTTCCTCACCTGTATGTAAGAATACTAGTGAGAGTAGGTCGTGTCTTTTTGTGGCCGGTTGATGTTCATGTATCCTGGTGGCTAGTTTTCTGTAGTGTTTGTTACAGTTCTTGCAAAGTTTTGCTTGTTGTCTGTATCGGGTCTTTCAAGTTCATTAATGACTGCTTTAGTATGTTGATGGCGATGGAGGTTTAGGCTGTTGAAGTGACTGACCAGGAGAAAAACATTACCTGGAATCAATACTCAATTGGGTTAATAGACTTCAGTTATCCAAACTTATATAGAAATACCTAACATTTATGATCATTTTTGAGGAAACATTATCCAATTAGGTGAAATAATGGTCTATAATTTAAATATGGGGACAATGATTATGTGTAGCATCCTGCTGGGATTATATACGTGATCTCAAGTCTATTCTCACTGTCACAGACAGTTTTTTTTCTTAATGTCCGTGATCAATGTGTTTTTATGTGACCTGTGTGTGTTCTCTCACTCTCAGAGTGATTTGTCTCAGTTTACTTAACCCCAGCAGAAAGCTTTTGCAAATTTTAAAATAAGATGATAATTTATTATAACTTACTTGCCCTACATGTTTAAGAATGTCTGACGAGCATAAAACATGCCCTATTTCACAAAAAAAGGAAGGGATATGGATGAAGAAAAAATGTACAATACAAAAATACAAATTACAACTTTATTTTTTCAGTTTGTTTCATCGCAGGACTACAGTTTCTTAAATCATTTGATGTTTTGGCTTAAGTGAAGGTTTTGAAAAATAGAGGATCCTCAGTAGCTTCTGGCTCATTGAATTGTAAGGAGGTTGGTTCTCAAATGCACCTGAAGTTGAAACAGGTTAGAAAGTATTTTTCTCCAACTTTCAAACTACTGTCATTTATTAGCTTGGTTGCTTACTTTACTAAATCTGGTTCATTTCTGATGGTCTTTCTTTTTGCAGAGCTGTTTCGTGCTGCTATAAAAGCAGACAACAAGCATGTCTGTCTTTTTCATGACATTGGAAATGGGACAGAAAAATTATCACAAGTACAAGATGTCAGGGGTCTGGGAGTGTGTGAGTTAAGCATGTAGCCAGTTGAATAGTGTAGTGATTGGAACGAGCTGGATCTTGTTGACTATGAGATCCTTGATTGGGGTTGTTGATCTGGGGCAATCAGGAAGCCCTGGCAGGCCAATATAACCAGATGATGTCAAATCGCCTCGGTTCAGGAGACTGCCTCTGAGCTGGCTGGCTACAGCCAGTCTACTGTGCCCAAATAAATAATAAGTGACTTGGTGTTGGGTTCCAGCTCCTGTGCAATTATTTCAAATAGTTAGTCAGGAATTAGATTGATTTAAAGGGGTTGGACTGGGGTGTACAAAGTTAAAAATCACATAACACCAGGTTATAGTCCAACAGGTTTATTTGGAAGCACTAGCTTTCGGAGTGCTGCTCCTTCATCAGTTGGTTGCGGATTATAAGATCATTGGACACAGAATTTATGGAAAAAGTTTACACTGAAATTATATTTTGAAAAATACCTGGATTGTTTGTTAATTTCCTCATCTTTTAGAATGGGCATGTTGGTTTCAATTCTTTCATATGCAAATTCCAGAACTTTCTTAAAGTTACATTCTCAAGTGAACTTTAACAATAGGTGTCATGCTGGCCCAGAAAATGCATTGAAGGTGTGAGGTGCCCTGTATGATGCTGTCTGTGCCCCAATTTTCAGACTGATTCTAATCTAAAACGGGGATTTACAGAATCTTACATAGATTCATGCAATTTTGAGCAAAATAAAATGTAATTCTGCCAGTACAAATTCACCCCACAAGCTTATCTGTGTGTGTGTGTGTGTATGTGCAGGGAGGGGGAGGGTGGGTGCTATGAGTGTCTGTGAGAGTGTGAGTGTGTGCGTGTAGGCGAGTGTGTGTAAAGGGGTATAAGTCTGTGAGAGGGTGCATGGGTGAGTGTGGGAGTGTATGTGTGAGTCTATGAGAGAGACCTTGTGTATGAGAGATCTGAGTGTATGGGTCTGTAGAAGTGTGTGTGTGTGTATGTGTGGTGAAGTGGGGTCATCTGTAGTGTGACATGAACCCAAGGTCCCGGTTGAGACCATCCCCATGAGATGAACTTGTCTATCTGCCTCTGCTCGGCCACTTTGCGTTGTTGCCTGTCCCAAAGTCCGCCTTGGTGGAAGGAATTGGGATGGAACACTGCTGTCTGTTGAGTGTTGTGTGGTGTCCATTCATCTGTTGCTGTAGCTACTGCTTATATATTTAATAGTTAAATCCCTTTCAATAATTATTGAACTCACATTCATTGGAACCCTCAAAATTCTTTAATTTAAATGGAAAATTTTCAAGGTTTCCAGGCTGAGTGGGATTACTATATGGTAAATTCAATTTGCTGAACAATTCTTTTGGTTGGTGCTAGGATGGGGATTCCACATTGTCCCCACTTGCAACTCCCATTCACGCTGGAGGCAATAATGTTCTGATCAGCAGAATATCCCAGCTAATGAATTGAAGCTGTCAAACCAGAGAATGGAGTGAGTAGATAGCATTGGTTTAAGCACATCTCAGTGTTGTATGGTGGTGCCTCACAGTGCCAGGGATTTGTGTTTGATTCCAGCCTTGGGTGATTGTGTGGAGTTTGCACATTCTCCCTGTGTCTGTGTGGGCTTCCTCCGGGTGCTCTGATTTCCTTCCACAGTCCAAGGATATGCAGAATAGATGGATTGTCCATGCTGACTTGTTCCGTAGTCTCCAGGAACGTACAGGTTAGGTGGGTTATCCATGGTAAATGTGGCATTATTGGGATAAAGTGAGGGTCTGGGTGGGATGCTGTTCAGAGGGTGAGTGTGACTTGATGGACTGAATGGCCTCTTTCTACAGTATAAGGACTCTATGATTAAAAGTAGAGAGACTGAGAACAGAATGAAGAATTGGATTTAAGATACATTTTACTTTGTGAAGCACATTCATACACTGAATGAAAATAGGGATAACAGAGACTGCAGTATTTAGTAATAAGCATTTTCATTGCATTGATTCTAAATGCAATTTTCATTATATAATGAGTGCCATTGAGATCTCATGATGTATGAAAGTTATTGAAGGATAAAGTCAGCTTGTTTGAAAAACAAACAAACATAGGAATTGAATGGATTGAGTTAAGACATGGGGCACACAATATATACTTAAATGAAATTTAAACATTACCTTTGGAAGGTATATTTAAATCTTAAATGAGATGTATTGGAATAGAGTACCGAAAGAAGACTTCTGAAACAAGCAAGTATAAAATAAGGACTGGTGTTCACCAAAGGAATGTTGTGAGTGTTTGTTCTTGGTGTCACAATTATAGTCAGAGCTTCATCTTGGTCACTTTTAAATCACTTGGTCACTCTCAATCTGGGCTCCTTTCTCTATTTTAACTGTGTTTATCCCAATAAATCCCGTAAATTTACCTTACAACTTCCACCAATCTGCACAAAGACGTTCCAGCTTGTGACAGTGATAATGCTTTGGCTGTTGGATATCACTTCCACCCTCAGCACCTTCTCTGAGAAGAATATCCTACAGCACTCTGACTGTCCCCTCTCTTCCTTGCTTGCTATCCTTTTGCCCTTCCACTTCTCATCTCCTTTGGGTTCGTGGTGGTGAAGGGAAATAGGTTTGGATTTGTGGACCAGCATGTAGTTAGCCATTTTAGCTGCTTGCCCTGCTGTTTCAATCATAAGCCCTTCTTCAGGGCATAAGCCCTTCCTGAAGAAGGGCTTATGCCCGAAACGTCGATTCTCCTGTTCCCTGGATGCTGCCTGACCTGCTGCGCTTTTCCAGCAACACATTTTCAGCTCTGATCTCCAGCATCTGCAGACCTCACTTTCTCCTGCTGTTTCAATCTCCTGTCTTTCCATGTGAACTGTAACCAATGGTGGGAGTGAATCTTTAAATTTTTCCAAGATAACCTTTTTCTCTGAGACAGAATTCCAAAACTTCTTGTTTTGCCCCTTGAGGAGATCTGAAACTGTTGTTTCTGAAACGAGAGGAGAAGCCCTCTCAGATTAGTGACAAGAGGAACTGGCCTTTGCTGCCTTCAAGCTCAGATCTGCAAAATGTCAACCTATGACTCCACATGGGGTCCAACCATCCATTTGGGAAAAAACTGTTTGAAGGGCTTCCTCCACCTTTCATGGCCCCAACAAAATTAGTTTGCTTTATTCTCTCAAATGCTGTATAAGACTGTCCAGGTTGCTTTTAGATATTCCAGAGTTACCGCCTGTAAGCCTTAGAGACCAATTTCTAGGCACTGGGAAAAGCCTTTGTTTTGCCATCCTACAATATATATAACCTCTGAGAAAAGTAATGCATATACTCCATGAGCTCAGCCTTAACAACCTGCTCTTCACGAGCAGTCTTCTTTTGGGCAGCTCATCTGCTTAGCTATCCTTTCACAAGTAATGAAAAAGGCCTCAGAGTCCTTTTCATCAAATTTAGAGAGCTATCTGGATAGCTCCTCACTGGGTCTTGGATTGGACCCAGCCCATTTTTCAACAAAATGTCCCCCTAGAGTCAGAGGCTTCCTTTTTTAGTTTCATTTTTTAAGCCAGTATTCCCTCTTGGGTTTGCTCTCTCCATTGCCTCACCCCCCCCCCCCCCCCCCCGCCTTTCTTCATTTTTCCTTTTTTCTTTCCCTTTGCAATTCGAATTCCAGCTTCTTATATGATCTTTCTTTTTCCTGCTCTGAAGTTCCAGCATGTTTGTTTTCTTTCCTACTTCAAACTGTTTCATCTGCGATTGAATTTAATAAAGTCAGTTGAATTACCACCTTCCTTCTTCCAATTTCAAATGTTGTGCTATTACCTCAATTATGTCTGCTTTTCTAGATCCTGCGTTTAATTCTAGCTTCAAATTGTCTGTCAATTCTAATAGTCTAAGCTTGATTATTTTTTTCCAAATCATTTAGGAATAAATCTTGCAACTCCAGAAAAGTTTTGGCAACTGTCAAAGCTATTTTGGTTTAATAATGTTCAGTTACAGATTGTCAGAATAAATCCCATGGCTGGCTTCCACTTTTATGTTGTGACTAAGATGGGAGAAGTATACTGACTTTCTTGAATCCCACTGTCCCTTGGGTCACAATAGAAATTTAATTATCTTATCTAATATTTGACATGGACAAGCATAAGCTTTCACTATATTAAACTTCAAATAAAAAGCTAGATCAACCATAATGTTAATAGGCATAAAATTATCGATTTATTAAAAACAAATCTTATTCACTGCTGAGAAAACTCAGAATTAATGTTTCAGGTCCAGTGACCCTTCCGCAGCTCTGAGGAAGGGTAACTGCACCAGACACATTAACTCTGATTTTGCTTCACAGGTACTGGTGGACCTGATGAGCTTTTTCACCAATATATGTTTTTGTTTCTTATTCCCACCATCCGCAGTTCTTTCAGTTTTTATTCAATGATAATGCAAAACTGGTGAGCACCACTTTTTTAAAAATGAAAATATAAATATTGCCCTTATAAATAACCTGGAACAGACAGAAACTAATATGCATTGTGAGAATTTTTGTCACAAATCCTCAAATTCTGTCTTAGATGCTTCAAAAAGCAACATTATATTATATAGCTCCCAAATCTGCAGCACTTGATTTTCATGTTGTAAACTTCATGGCATTTAAGTTTATTAATAGTCCATCGTTCATTTCAATTATTGCTGCAGAAAATGAAAATATGCGTTATGTTCCAGCCACAGCACTTGAAGTGCTGATCCAGGTTCCTTTTAAATGAGTTGAGGGTTTCCACCTCAACCACTAAATTGGGTAGTGAATTCCAGGCACTCATCTGCCACTGGGTGCAAAGGTTTTTCCTCACGTCCCATCCAATCCTTCTCCTAATGATGTTACATCTGTATCCCTGTTAACTGACCTCTCCGCTAGTGAAAAGAAGTTTTGTCTAACTATTCTGTCCAAGTCCCTCATTATTTTTTACATCTCAATTAAGTCACCCATCAGTCTTCTTTTCTAAGGGCAATAATCCTCACTTATCTAGTCTTTTCTCATGTCTGCAATTTTGAAGTCCTGGCAGTAGGATGCAAATACTTACTACAACACAGTAGACCATTATGCCAGACCAAGATTAATTGTTCTTTTATGAGGAAAACCTCACATGTATACATTGTATGGATTGTCAAAATCCTGATGTTTTGTTAATGTTTCACTTTGGGTGGGAGGAAGCATTGGGAGTCTAAGCAGAGTACACAGAGTGTTCTCTTAATACAAAGAGGAACCTTTTAGAAAGTATTATGAAAGTAACGGTTTTAAGGACATTTGCTCATATTTCATTAAGCAATCATATTGTTTGCAGTATTGTAAATGAATACTGTACACATAACTCAAAATAGGACATTAATATATTTAAGCAATTATTAAACATTATGCTATTAGTCTGAAAATTAAAATTGGATGCATAAATGCATTGTTGATGGAATTAATTTCAATATGCCCTTTCATTCATCTAGTCATTGCAAAACTTAACTACTTGTTGCAGCACTGTAAAACAAAGCAATAGCCAACTTAAACCTTTCATGAAATATGGCAATCTAATTTTACAGCTGCCAATATCTTCAATAGATCACGTGAAAGGGGATTCCCACAGGATTATTTTTCCTATTGTTGTGTAGCTCGGATAGATGAGATGTTTATCTGTTTTTTTTCACTGGCCCTTAAGTCATTTTCTTTAGATATTGCATTGCCATGACAAATAATAGCTCAGTTAGCTATTCTAATCATTAGCAGAACCTCAAATGCTGCCCCCAATTATTCTCAAATCCATTATATGAGTGTGAAAGCCTATTTCTTATCTTTGAGGGAATTATCTGATGAATTGCTTTGTGCTCTTTGACTGTTGAGATCTTTTGGGAAATCACAAAAGTACGAAATGGGGTTAACGTCAATTGTGGATTGTAACTGGGTTGGAATATTATGGAACTCTTTCACCATGTTACATGATCTCTTATTAGCACTGTGCAAAAGTAGACAGCTGGAGAGAATAAGATTCACAATTGCAGCCTTCTATGATTTACAGAAGTCTCAACCATTATTAAAAAAATGTAATCATCAACCATTTCTGAAAGAAGTTCTGCTTTAATGATGTAAGATCAATTTTAAATACTGTTACTCAATGTAGTTATCCATGCTTTGAGACAATAATGCCACTGCATACACAGGTCATGAAAAATGGGTAAATTGTGTTTCCTCTTTAGCACAATTTATGTTAATTTTGAGTTGAGTGCTGAATGGATATAAATTAAAAGGGTAGGAATATTCCTTTACTATAGCTGTTATGACGTTATCTCAATTGCTGATGTTATTCCAGATAATGCTTTCAATTCCAGTTCTTAACATTTTTTTCCATACATCTTCAACCATGGTTGTATTAATAAAGAGGTTAAAGAGTTCCATTAAAATATGTTTTCTTCCAAAATACAGGGAGAATATTTTATTGTTCGTGTATAACAAGAACCTGCAAGTTTACTGGAGTGCACCAGGTTGATCATGGACTTGACTGTCGGTAGGGTTCATAGTTGACTGAAGGTAGAAGAGGGTCCAGTTTAAGTTGTCTTATGCAAACAAAACTTTTCCCAAAATTCTTAGCATCAGGTAGGGGGAGACTGATTGAACAGTGTTAACCAGTGAATGAAGAAAATCATCTAGCCCAAAAAACATGTTCCTTCCTCAGTAAATTATGCACCTTTATCACAGACATCACCACACCAAATTATGATATCAAGGGAAAATTCTTTTACCCCTAATCCTCAATCAATTGAGTGAAATTACTGAAAATTGGATAATCACTTTTACTTGTAGATTTATAAAGTCTACACCACAGAGAAAGGCCCATTGTATCTGCACTGTTCTAAAAACAACCACCGAACTATTCTAATCCCATTTTCCAGCACCTGGCCCAGAGTCTTGTATGTCTTGGCATCACAAGTGCACATGTATACTTTTTAAATGCTGAGTATTTCTGCCTCTACCATTCTTTAAACTGTGAGTTCCAGACTCCCATCACCCTCTAGGTAAAAAAAAACTTTTCCTCACATCTCCTGTAAACCTTCTGCTCCTTCCCTTAAATCCATTCCCCTGGTCAATGATCCCTCCAACCAGGGAAGAAAGGTTTTTCCTAACTACCCTGTCTATGCCCCTCATAATTTTACTTATCTCAATTATGTTCCCTTTCCTCTGCTCTAACGAAACAACCCCAGCTGTCCAATCCCTCTTTGCAATTCAAACTCTCTAGCCCAGGCAACATCCTGGTAAATCTCTTCTGCACTCTCCCTCCAAAAATGTGAATTCTAGAGCTGCATGCAATATTCTAGCTGTGGCCCAGTCAATGCTTTATACAGTTTCAGTATAATATCCCTGCTCCTAAACTCGATGCTTTGGCTAATAAAGTATTCCTTATGCCTTCTTAACCACTTTATCCACCTATCCTGATACTTGAAGGGATTGGTGTACATGCACATCAAAGTTCCTCTGAATCATGGTGCTTCCCAGATATTTCCTAATATTTTCCAAACTTTGTGGTTCACCATATAATTTATTACACACCTTTGCATATCATTAGGTTTCACATTTTTAAAAAATGTCATCTGCATTGTTTAATCTCATTTCTGACATCTATTAAGGATAGAAAGGTCAAGGCTAATATCTGAGTCACTCCTGCCAAACCCCAGTTCTCGTCACATTGGAACTATTGTGGTTTTTGTTTTGAAACCTTAGTTCAAGTTGACATTTAGATGTCTAAAACAAATCATATTATTCTCCAAGATATAAGGATGATGGAATGAGCAGATAAGGCACAGATAGTGCAGCCTTTAGTAGTAATCTTTCAGACATCACTGGAGTTAGGGAGGGTCCCAGAGGACTGGAAAATCATTAAGGTAACCCTTTTGTTTAAGAAGGGAGTAAGGCAAAAGATGGGAAATTATAGGTTGATTAGCCTGACCTCAGTTGTTGGTGAAATTTTGGAGTCCATTGTGAAGGATGAGATTTCTGAATACTTGAAAGTGCATGGTAAAATAGGGTAAAGTCAGCATGGTTTCATCAAGGAAGGTCATGCCTCATAATTCTATTAGAATTCTTTGAGGAGGTAATGAAGAGGTTAGACCAAGAAGAGCCAATGGATGTAATCTATCTGGACTTCCAGAAAGCGTTTGAAATGGTGCCGCACAGGAGGCTGGTGAGTAAGATAAGGGCTTATGGCGTCAGAGGGAAGATACTAGTGTAGATAGAAACTTGGCTGCCTGGCAGAAGGCAGAGAGTGGGAATAAAACTGTCCTTCTCAGGATGGAAGCCAATAATTAGTAGTGTTCCACAAGGGTCAGTTATGGGACCACAATTTTTCACTTTATACATTAATGATCTGGATGAAAGAACTGAAGGCATTCTGGCTATGTTTGCAGATGATACAAAGATAGGTTGTACTGAAGAGGCAGGGAGGCTGTGAAAGATTTAGACAGGTTACAATGTTGCCATTCATCTCAAAAGGACTAGAATATAAAAGTAGAGATGTACTTCTGAGGCTTTATAAGGCTTTGGTCAGACCACATTTAGAGTATTGCGAGCAACTTTGGGCCCTATACTCACGAAGGTATAGGGCAATGGAGCACTTCCAGAGGAGGTTCACAAGAATGAAAGGCTTAACATGTGAGGAACATTTGAGAACTCTGGGACTGTACTTGATGGAGTTTAGAAGGATGAGGGGAGATCTCATTGAAACTTACAGAATACTAAAAGGCCTGGATAGAGTGGAGGTTGGGAAGATGTTTCCATTGGTAGGAGAAATGAGGACCCGAGGGCACAGCCGTAGAATAAAGGAATGAACCTTTAGAGCGGAGATAAGGAGAAACGTTTTTGCCAGAGAGTGACGAATCTGTCGAATTCATTTCCACAGTGGACTGTGGAGATCAATTCATTGAGTATATTTAAAACATAGACAGATAAGTTTGTGATTGCCAAGGGGATCAAAGGTTATGGGGAGAAAGCAGGAAAATGGAGTTGAGAAACACATCAGCCATGATTGAATGGCAGAGCAGACTCAATGAGGTAAATGGCCTAATTTCTGCTCCTATTGTCTTATGGTCTTATGGAATTGAGAGAAGTATAATATGAATAGATTTGGTTTGAATAATTAATTAACAGAGGGCATGTCAAATAAAGGTTCCATTTTGAAGAAGCGGGGTACCTGAAGGTGTATTGATGATGTCAGAGCAGGTTGATAATGGTCAACAATACATAAGGAATTGTCAGCTTTATAAATGCAGATAGCCAAAATAAGGCAGTAATGATTATTCTGTCTGAAGCTCTGGTTTGGCCTTAACTGGAGTATCATAACCAATTCTGGGATTACACTTTAGAAAGGATCTCGAGATAGTCCAGAAAAAAGTCTTAAGGATGGTTTCAGGGATGAAGAGCTTCAGTTGTATGAACAGATTGGAGGTATTATGTCTGTTCTTGGAAATGAGGGGATTTGATAGAGCTGTTCAAAGTCATATTTGGAGAAATTACATATGAAGAATCTTCCCACGGATGGAAGAATTGCGATCCAGAGGGTACCGATAGAAGGGAATGTTTTCTCTGAATTGGGTGGTTAGCATCTGGAAGACACTGTCTCTCAGTGTGTTGGAAACAGATTGAATCAAGGCTTTCAAAGAAGAATTTGGTTACCTAAGGGGAAAAGGTCAGCAGAACCACAACAAAAAGGTCAGTGGAATGGGTTCAGATGAGTTGCAGCAAGCCAGGATGGACATGATGGGCTGTGCTGTAGCCATTTTATTGGTCTATAAGTTTTAAATTATATGAATCAGACTAATTTAGTGCAGGAATCTTTCCACAAGTCAACAGGGAAAATTCTTCAAACAGCTGACAGTGGAATCTCTATTGTCTATAACACTGATATGCATTCGGCACCCAGTTTCTCACATGGCACTGTGTTGAGACTTTTGAATTGCTGATGTACACTGTATTTGATAACCAGATCCCAGGTTAATTTTGGTCTATGCACAATTGGTACTCAGATTGCAATAGGCTTATTAATGTCAGCTTGCTTGAATGGAAGTCCCTACAACATGAATCAAATATCCTTACACCAATTTTCCTCAATGAATGTTCATCCACTGATGGTGGATTGATAGTATTCTGTTGAATAAAACAGAATAATTGATTTCAAAATACAAAACGTGTGCTTACATGTGAGCAATGGCTTTGTGTTTGTTCGCAAAATTAGATATCTATAACAGTTGTGTGACTCTAATCTTTGCCACATGAGGATTCCTGTTAATCACCAATGAAGAAACAGCATTTAGAATGTATCAGATCTACAAAACAGGGTGCATTCATCAATTAAGAACTGGAAAGAGTAAACCAACGATTGACCTGATCTCTAGATCTTGGGCCATAAGGTGGATGGACATTCTGTTCAACTGGATCTGAATGCTTGATTTTCTCTGAACTATTGTCTCCAAAACAACTTTTTAATCTTGAATGTGTAATCCTTTAATCCATTATCCTGAATCCTTTTCTGTTCAAGTGGTAGGATTACAAATGTTCCAGTATGATTACTGAGTTGCATAACTCTTTGCATAAAAACTGTAACCAGATTTCTTCTAAACTGCAGTGCAGTTCAAAGTCATGTTCTTTCACATACATTTTGAGGAATGGGATTAGGCTATTAAATTTTGTTTTGCTATAAAGTACTTACCAAATGGCAACTTTAGGTAATTTGTCACTTATAAAATTTGCACCTCAAATAATCGACATTCACTTCTGCATCTGACAGAAGATTCTAATTTACTGTTTAATACTATGTGAGTGGAGAAAAAACAGTTCACTAAAGTTCAGTTTGTTTCAGATTTGGATAGATTGTCGTCCTACAATCTCTAAAATTAAAAATTTGTGTGAATTTTTTATGTGTTAACTAATAATTTTTTTTTGGAGGATGCATTGTAGTTCATATTTAGTGCAGGTAGCTTTCAGAATGCTGCATCTGAATGGAAGAAGTTTTCTTATGACGTTGGAAGAACGTTAACTGAGAGCACTAAGGACACTAATCCTGCCACAGTTGGATTTGAACAGATGCTTCTGACAGCTCAGGTAAACAATTAATCAGTTTAAGTAGACATTATCCCTTCCTTAATTATATATCAAGCAATATCCAGGAATCTATGGAGACTTCCATTTCCACAAAGCAATCAGACTCAACAAATGTCTATTGAGCTTTAGTTTCTGATAAGAGATGTTGATTCTTCAATGATAGAATTGGTACAATTCATGTTGTACTTTTATATCTTTCTTTTATTCCTAAGACTGACAGTCTATTGTATTCATGGCATAATGTCGTCTAATGTATGTATGCATGTGTCTCATAGAATAGAAAATGTAAACTGAGTTACTAGACAAAATATTTATTGTCGCTTGCTAACATTGAAATTATATGAGTTATTAATAAGGATTTTATGATTGTACTGGTAAGTTAATTATCCATATCTATTATACTCTGCCAAATAAGTTGTTTAGATGTCTGCCATAGAAAATCTCAGAGATACGAGGTTAGAACTCATAGCAACCTGCATAACAAGAAAGAAAAATGTCAACATGATAACCTAGCAAATAGATCACAAACTTACATGTCACAAAAATTTTAATTACTCTAGTATTAAGTTAAACATCACACGACACCAGGTTATAGTCCAACAGGTTTGTTTGGAAGCACTAGCTTTTGGAGCATTGCTCCTTCATCAGGTGGTTGTGGAGCAGCACTCCAAAAGCCAGTGCTTCCAAATAAACCTGTTGGACTATAACCTGGTGCTGTGTGATTTTTAACTTTGTATACCCCAGTCCTACACCGGCACCTCCAAGTCCAGTATCAAGATTATTGTTTTCTGAAATAAAAATTTATTCAAATTGATGTTTCAGAAAAGTGCTTGATGGTTCCAAGACCACAATGGAATCATCCCACCTGAAAACATGTTTATAAACAGTGAGAATCAGAAAGGTGATTGAAGCAAAAAATCCATTCAAAGCTTTTTCAAAAGCTATTTATTTCAAACACCTTGTAAAGTTACAGAGGATGGTTAGATATGGAAATAGGAGAGTTAATGAATGTTGAAGTTTTCAATTACCACTACAGAATAGAAATGAACCTCGAGGGATGGTATATTATAGCAACAAAATAATGAGAGTGTGAACCTGGAATACAGACAACATAGGAGCAATGTGAGTCATCAAGATTTAACACAGGAGAATTAATTATCTGAGCATGAGACTTCAGCTCAGTGCTGAGGATGTGCTTTCTGCTTGAAGAATAGCTGCAGGGAAAGTTGATCATCTGCCATTATTCAAGAAGGGCTGCAAAGAAAAACATTGGGAACTATAGATCAGTAAGTTTAACATCTGAGGTAGATAAGTTACTTAAGAAGATTCTGAGAGATAAGATATCCAGGCATTTGGAAAAATAGGGTTTGATTAGGAATAGTCAACATGGCTTTGAGTGTGGGAGATCATATCTCACAAATTTGTTGGAGCTTTTTGATGAAGTAACCAGGAAGATTGACAAGGGCAGGGTGGTAGATGTAGTCTGATATGAATTTTAGTAAGATCCTTGATAAGGCTCCACTGCTCTGGAAGGTTAGATTGCATGGAATCCAGGGTGATCTGGCAAGTTAGATACACAATTGGCTTGATGGTAGGAATCAGAGGGTAATAGTGGAAGGATGCTGGTCATACTGGAGGTCTCTCACTAGTGGAGTGCCTCAGGGGTCAGTGCTGGGCCCATCACTGTTTGTTATCTATGTCAATGATTTGGATAAGAATGTACAAGGCCGGATTAGTACATTTAAAGATGACACTAAAATAGGCAATATCATGGACAGTGACGAAGATTATCAGAAATTGGAGCAGGACATTGACCAGCTGGGAAAGTGGGCTAAGAAATGGCAAAAGGAGTTTAATGTAGACAAGTGTGAGATCTTGCATTTTGGGGAGTCAAATCAAGGTAGGAGTTTCATGGTGAATGGTAGGGCCTTAAGGATTGTAGTGGGACAGAGGGACATTAAAGTTCAGGTGCACGGTTCTCTGAAAGTCATAGGTAAACAGGACAATGAAGAAGGCTTTTGGTATACTGGCTTTCACCAGTCAGGGCACTGAGTATAGAAGTTGAGAAGTTATGTTGCAGTTGTACACTTGGAGTATTGTGTTCAGTTTTGGTCACCTTGCGAAAGCAAGGATGTTATTAAACTGGAAGGAGTACAGAAGAAATTTATATGATTGTTACCAGGACAGATTGGACAAGCTAGGACTGTTTTCTTTCGAGGAGGCTAAAGGGGGATCTTATAGAAGTGTATAAGATCAGGAGAGGCATGGATAGGGTGAATGAACTCGTCTTTTTCTCAGGGTTTGGAAATTGAGGATTAGAGGTCATCAGTTTAAGGTTAGAGGGGAAAGAATAAAAGGGTGTTATGCTAAAGGCCAGACCACTTAAAACATTCTTAAGCAGGCAGCCCAGACTATAACTTTGCAATTTGTTTTGGTAAGTGTACAGTGAAAATGACCTCGAGTAAGTTAGCTAGGTTGACTACTAGATTTTAAGACTGACAAAAATTTATTCACAAAATTACACAATGAAACACAAAGAACAGAATAAAGAACCCATACAGTACTCAGTCTATCCAAACTAGATTTAAGTATCATGTTCCGAATACACACAACAGTCCCAATAAGCAAACTCCCTTTAAAACCAAGTATAAGTGGAACACATGCTTTCAGGTTGAAGTTGAAGGGCAGAAAAAGAGAGAGAGAGAGTTTCCACACAGCTCACTGTTGAACTCCTCACCAGTTCAAGACTGAACTAAATTGCTCCCTCAGCTAGAGAGCTGACCAATCCCCTTTCATTACACAAGTCACTTCTAAAACATGACCACTCCGGCCTGAAGTCTCATCTGTTTACATATAAACAAAAGGCCTCTCAAAATCCTTTTCATCTCTGTACCAAACCAGACTGATCAGAGCCTGGCAGGGTTTATTACCCCTCTGATAAAAATCAAGGACAGAGTCTCCTTGAGCCAAGGAACAGCTTTTAGAAAAAAAAGGACCAGCTTTGTGACACCTCCCCTGTTAAAGAAAATGAATCATCAATACCAAAAATGGCATCATTTTTAAACCTTCAAAAACCCGGTTAGCAATCTAAACACACATATACACTATATACTCTACTAACTATAAACATGTAAACATGCACAGCCACATGCAAATTCATGCTGCGGTACATCCACTACCAGACACCTCTGTATCTCATTCGAGTCTCGATAACACATCAGCTATCATGTTTTCATGACCTGCCACATGCACAATGGTCAAACTGAATGGCTGCAACAACAAGCTCCGTCTAAACAGTCTGGCATTTTTGTCCTTAAATTTTTCCACAAATGTCAACGGGTTGTGATCAGCATTTACGCTTGTCTCAGATGCTTTGCTGATAATATAAACACTGAAATGTTGCAATGCCAACACCAAGCTTAACGCCTCTTTCTCCACCATTGAATATTTCTGTTGACGCATGTTCAACTTCCTGGAAAAATACCCAATGGGTCTTTCTATTCCCTCGTTATCCTCCTGGAGGAGCACTGCACTGACACCCTCATCACTGGCATCGATAGCCACCTTGAAAGGCTTCATGTAATCCAGTGTGGCTAATACTCGGGCAGTGGTAACACAGTTTTTAGGCTATCAAATGCCTTTTGACAGTCCGCTGTCCACTGAAACTTCTTGCCCTTTTTTAACAATTCAGTGAATGGAGCAGCCACACTGCCAAAGTTTGGCACAAGCTTTCGGTAAAATCCACTCAACCCCAGGAACTATAGTACTACTTTGTTCGTCAACAGTGTGGGAAATTCCCCAATTACATTCGTTTTCGCATCCTGCGGGGCCATTTGTCTGTGTCCAATTACATGGCCCAGAAAGGTGACTTATACTTTGGCAAATTCACTTTTAGCTAGTTTTACCACCAAGCCTGCTTTCCAAAGTCGATCGAACAAGTCCGATAAATGCAGCAAATGTTCCTTCCATAAGTGACTATGAATCACCAGGTCATCAATATACACCACACAGTTGGGTAATCCAGCAATGACCTTATTAGTCAGTCTCTGAAATGTGGCTGGAGTGTTTTTAATATCAAATGGCATGACTTTGAACTGATATTGTCCATTTGGCATTATGAAAGCCGAAATTGCCTTTGGTCTTTCTGACAGAGGTACTTGCCAGTAGTGTCTGAGCAAGTCCAACTTAGGAATGTAAGTTATTTGTCCCACTTTTTCAACACAGTTCTCCAACTGTGAATTGGATATGCATCAGTCTTTGTAACAGTGTTGACTTTGCAAAGTCCACACATAATCATTGGGTACCATCTGGCTTTGGCACCATGACTATAGGTGAGCTCCAGTCAGTGTAACTCACTTCAATTATGCCATCTTGGAGCATGCACTCCATCTCTTCTGAACCTGTGCTAAATTTAGAGGGTTATGACTATAAGGATGTTGCTTAATCAGAACAGCGTCTCCTATATCTACATCATGCAAAATTAGGTTAGTACTTCCCAATTTATTTCCACATATCTCCTCATGTGATAGTAACAACTCTTTCAGGTCATTTCAATTTTCTTCTGGAAGGTAACGCAATAATTTATCCCAATTTTTGACAACTTCCTCATTGTTCAATTTGACTTGAGGAATGTCCAATTCAGAATCCTCTGAATTCTTCCTTCTGTGCTGTTATCATTAACACCTTCTCCTCTTGCTTTCCTTCCCTGTCAAAATACCTTTTGAGCATATTCATGTGACACACTCTGTGAGATTTCTTCCTGTTGGAGTCTTTATCAAGTAGATCACCTCCCTCAATTTCTTCTCAATTTGATATGGTCCACTAAAGCTTGCTTTTAAAGGCTCACCTGTTACTGGAAATAACACCAATACCTTGCAAAATTGTGAATTTGTGATTTCTTATTCGTTTCTTGTTTCATTGTATACTATAATACTTTAAAATGCTGTCTAGCCAACTCTTCAGCTCGATTTAATCTTTCTCTAAAATTTGACACATAGTCCAAATAGGTGGTCTTTGAACTCTGACTTATTAATTTCTCCTTAATCAATTTTAATGGTCATCTTACTTCATGCCCAAAGAATAATTCAAATGGACTGAATTTGATCGACTTATTTGGTGCATCTCTGATCACAAAAAGTACAAACTTATCCCAATCAGCTGGATAATCCTGACCATAAGCCCTCAACATGGTCTTTAGCGTTTGATGCCATCTCTCTAGTGCTCCCTGTGATTCTAGATGGTACGCAATGGATTTGAATTGATTTATTCTCAAGTTATCCATAACCTCCTTAAATAGTTTAGATGTGAAGTTTGATCCTTGATCTGACTGGATTTCTATTGGTAGTCCATATCTAGTAGTAATTCTTCTACAAATCTTTTTGCTGTGATGTTGCATAATGGGATTGCCTCTGGAAGTCTAGTCGACACATCCATTATTGTTAATAAATATTTATTCCCATTTTTTTGTTTGAGGTAGGGGACCTATGCAATCAATCAAGACTCTCAGGAAAGGTTCCTCAAATGCTGGAATAGGTATTAAAGGTGCAGGATTTATTACTATCTGTGGTTTTCCAAAAACACATCTGGCAATATTCAACTACATCCTTCTGTAGTCCAGGCCAGTAAAAATGTCTTTGTATTTTAGCCTGTGTTTTCCTCACCCCTAAATGACCTCCGAGTGGTAGCTCATGCCCCACTTGCGGCACCTCCTTTCTATCCCCTATTAGCAAAACAACTTGATGAATCGCTGCCCATTTCTTTTAGATTACTTACAGTGTGGAAACAGGCCCTATGGCCTAACAAGTCCACATCGACCCTCCAAAGAGCAACCCATCCAGACCCATTCCCCTACGTTTACCCTTTCACCACTGGCAATTTAGCATGGCCAATTCACCTAACCTGCACATCTTTGGACTGTGGGAGAAAACCGGAGCACCTGGAAGAAACCCATGCAGACACAGTGAGAATGTGCAAACTCCACACAGTTGCCCGAGGTGGGAATTGAACCCAGGTCTCTAGTGCTGTGAGGCAGCAGTGCTAACCACTGTGCCACCGTGCATCTGCTTGAATGTGTGATAGTCTCCATTTCCTCAATAAGGCAGCATTTGTTAAGTAATAACACACAGGGATGCATTCATTTTCTTTCTCTGTAAATGTCTTTTGATATAACTGTTTTAAGTTCTCATCTTTCTGCTGTAAATCTATGTGTAGCAGAGCTAAAGGTACTTGCATGTTGACCTATTTGCTCCTTTTATGTTCCACTTATCTGATCAAAGAAAGTTTCTGATAGAGCTATGTCAGCTTTCTTATTTGTGCCTTTTGATCTCCCCACTTCAGCTTGTGCCTCTGTGATCTTGTGATCACACAATCTGGGAAAATTCCTGGATAAGCATTCTCCATGTCTTCAGGTGCCTGCATCTCCACTGGCTTTTCAACTGGAGTAGGCAGCACGCCTACCGGTGAATCAGCGATATCACTTACAAGGACAGATTGTATTCCTGGAGCTGAGAGTTTGTCTGTACTCCTACCACAGATTCTCCACTCTTCTCTGGACGCTCTAGCCTCTCTTTATATAACTGAGCACTTTTTGTCTCACCATGAATTCTTGTTACCAGTACATTTTCTGGCATTGGTCCCTCAGGAGCACATATCTTCAGTTTTACTGACTGAGAAGATCCTGTGTCCCTTAATATTGTAACCTCTTTACCTGCTACTCCTGGCCAATGTGAATAAACTTTACCCTTGCATGTAGATTTTTAAAGAAGATCCTCCTAAATCATCTTGTAAACTCTGAGGCAATTGTCTAACTTCCCTTGTGCTTTTTGTTACTTGTCCAACAAAACTCCCAGACCTGTCTGGTTTTCCTACACCTGACTTTCTCCTAGCTCACCAACACTGTGATTTCATGCAGCCCACTTTATTACAATGAAAACACCACAGCTTTTTAACTTATTTGTCACCCTTAAGGGTTTCTTTTTTACCCCATGGTAAGTTATCCTTATGATCTTCATCTGAGATCTACCTTTCCCTTTCCAAGTGAAGATTTCTCTTTGTCCCCAATTTCTATCCCTCATAGACAGAAATTGATTTTGGAAGCCAAACTGACTTTTATAGACCAGCTCATAATCATCAGCCCCTTCAGCTGCTAACCTTGCTGTTTTAACTCTCTGCTCTTCCAAATGAGTTCACATTACTTCCTCACTGAGCCTTACCTCAGCCTTCATCTCAGCCTTTAAAGCTGATTTTCCTTTTTAAGTGTAGGTTTTTGAAGTTCGAAAGCTCTCTCTTTTTCTATCTCTGCTCTCTCTTTTTACCTCTCTTTTGCTGCTCTCTCTTTTTCTCTCTGTTCTGCTGCTCTGTCTTTTCCCCTCTCTTCTGCTTTTAATCGTTAACAGTTTCATTTCTGCTGCCCTTTCCTTTTCTCTCACCTCTAACTCAAGCTGTTTTATTTGCATTTGAATTCTTGCCATCTCCATAGATTCTGATGGTTTCTCCAGCAAGTTTAAATGCTGAGCTGCTGCTGTAATTATCTCTCCTTTCCTCACAGGAACAGGCAGTTTCAATTCCGGCTTCTCTGCTAATTCCTGAAGTTGGTCTTATGCACTTTTTGCAAAACTTCCAAAGTCACCTTATCCAGAAAACTTTTGGCAACTGAAAGACACATTCCACTCCCAAGCTTTGCCTACCCAATCAAATCAACGCCCAAAATAAAAACACTAGCAGCTACTAATCACTGTTTAAAATTCTGGATGAGCCCCCAGTCTGTTATGGACTAAGCCAGAACACTCAAAACATTTTTAAGCAGGTAGCCCAGACCATAACTTTGCAATTTGTTTCAGTGAATGTACAGTGAAAATTACCCGGAGTAAGTTAACTGGGTTGACTACTAGATTTTAAAACAGACAAAAATTTATTTGCAAAATTACGCAATGAAACACAAAGAACAGAATAAAGAACCCTACAGAACTCAGTCTATCCAAACTGGACTAAAGTATGCTGTTCTGATTATGCACAACAGTCCCAATAAACAAATTTCCTTTTAAAACCAGCATAAATGGAGCACATGCTTACAGGTTGAAGTTGAAGGGCAGAAAGGAAGAGAGAGAGAGAGAGAGAGTGTGTGTTTCCACACAGCTCACTGTTGAACTCCACACCAGTTCAGGACTAAACTGAACAGCTAGAGAGCTGACCACTCACCTTTTATTACAAAAGTCACTTCTAAAACATGACCACTCTGGCCTGAAGTCTCATCTGTTTACATATAGACAAAAGGCCTCTCAAAATCCTTTTCATCTCTGTACCAAGCCAGACTGATCAGAGCCCGGCCTGGTTTATTACCCCTCTGAAAAAAATCAAGGACAGAATATCCTTGAGCCGAGGAACAGCTTTTAGAAAAAAAAGGACTAGCTTTGTGACAAGGGGACCTGAGGGACAATGTTTTTACACAGAAAGTGATACACATACGGAATGAGTTGCGAGCAGAAGTGGTTGAGGCGGGTACATTAACAGCATTTAAAAGACATTTGGACAGATATATGGATTGGAAAGTTTAGAATGATAGGGGCCAAGTGCAGATAAATGGGGTTAGAGTAGATCGATATTTTGGTCAGCATGGACCCGTTTGGGCCAAAGGGCCTGTCTCCATGCTGTAGGACTCTATGACTGTATGACTTTATTAAAGCACCAATCAACAGAAATGACTGATGGAAAAATTAAACTAGATGAAATTGTGTTAAATTTTATTGTGAAAATCATCTGTACTGGTGACTTGAATTTTCACTAAACTCAGTTAGGAACTTACGCTTAGAACAATATAAATTCAATTTACATAAAACAATGCATATGCTGAAGATTTGAAGCAAAAACAAATTGCTTATGAAACACAACAGGTCTGGCAGCATCTCTGGGGAGAATCAATGAGAAGTCACTGGACTTGGAATGTTAACTCTGCTTTCTCCTCTTAGATGCTGTCAGACCTTCTGAGTTTCACCAGCAATTTCAGCTTTAATTTCTGTTTATGGAGAATAACATAATGATGAATTATTTATTTGCTTATGATGAGGAAACAGGCCATTAAATGAGCTAGTCTATTCATCCATAAAGTGGTGTAAAGGGTTAACTATACTTTTTACTCTCTAATAGTAACCACTTAGCACATGCATACGAAGTAATGTCATCATGGTATCATTACCAGAGTTCCAGTGAAAACATCTCTTACCATCCTTTGTGTAGGGTTATATTCAATAAAGCATGTTAGTGTTCACTCACCTGAGTAAAGGACATGACTCCATTCTTAGGGTTTTCAGCTGTAGTATCATTCACGCATTGATGAAATACAGCGAATTAAGAGTGTAACATTGCTTGAATTCTTCCTGGATAATCTTGGTGACAATAATGTCATTCATACTATAGCTGTGGTGGTGCAATGCCTGTAACATAATAAGATCGAATGCAAACTTTGACTTTCTTTTCTGCTGTGTTGCTTGCTTACTTCGAAGCATAGAAATGAGAATGGCTCAGGAGGAGACTTATTAATCCCTTCTGTCCTTGCTGTCTGAAAACAAACTGACTACGCAATATCACCTTCCAGCTTTTACTCCAATGCCCTACTGGCTACAATGCCTCTCCTATATATTCAAATGATTTTAAAAATGCAGAATGGGTTTCTGCCTTTACCATTTTCCTTGGTCAGTGAGTTCCAGATCCCGTCACTCTGTGACTCAATTACTTCTCAACTCCCTTCTAATCCTGGTATCAGTTTTCTGACTTACAGAGGTAAGAGCTTATTAGACACACGATCAATGTGCCCCTTAATTTTAGATACCTCAATTAAGTTTTTCTTCTTTGTGTTAGAAGAAAAAGCCAGCCTTGCCAAATCTCCTTTATCACAAGCATTTTAAATTTTTGGCAACATCACAGCACAGAATCAGATAAGTTAATTATTTTAAGTGGCCGACAGAAAGTCTGCACTAGGGAATAGAGTGGGTTCTTTCTTGATTATATGTTTTTTGAGATATGTCTCTTGATTAAACTTAAAATATAAGCCCTAATTATGAATCTATCCTGGGGCAGTGTTTTGTAGAGGAATAAGACGGTGTTATTTTGTGGGTCTGTAGATTCTGAAGGAGCAAAAATGGCCTTTAGTAGAGTGATTTGTACTTCTTGTCAGATGTGGGAATTTAAAGAGAGTTCAAGGGTTACTGCGGATTATATCTGCAATAAATGCTGTTAATTGCGAATCTTTTCAGATCAAATGGATCAGTTGGAGAGACAGTAAGAAGCAATGAGGAATTTGCAACAGCAACAGTATGTGATGGATGGCAGTTATAGGAAGGGGGGAAAGTCTCAAATACAGTCACATAGATGGGTTAACTCCAAGAAAGATAAGAAAGGTAGGCACCTAGGACAGGTGTGTTCTGTGGCTATACCCATTTCAAACAAGAATGTTTTTTGGAAAATGTAGGGGTGATGGGTTCTCAGGAGAATGTAGCATGAACAGCCAAGTTTCTGGTATTGAGACTGGCTCTAATGCAACAATGGGTACGTCTGGTTCCAAGAGATCAATTGTGTTAGGGGATTCTCTAGTCTGAGGTACAGACAGACGTTTCTGTGGCCAGCAGCGAAAAATCTGAATGGTATGTTGCTTCCCTGGTACCAGGATCAAGGATGTCTCAGAGAAGGTGCAGAATGTTCTCAAGGGGGAGAGGGGCCAACAAGAGGTCATTGTCCACATTGGAACCAATGACATAGGAAGGAAAAAGTTGAGATTCTGAAGGGAGATTACAGAGTTAGGCAGGAATTTAAAAAGGAAGCCCTCAAGAGTAGTAATATCTGGAATACTCCCAGTGCTACGAGCTAGTGAGGGCAGGAATTGAAGGGTACAGCAGATGAATGCATGGCTGAGGAGCTGGCATATGGCAGAAGTAGTCACATTTTTGGATCATTGGAATCTCATTTGGGGTAGAACTGACCTGTCCAAGGACGGATTGCACCTAAATTGGAAGGGGACTGATAGACTGGCAGGGAAATTTGCTAGAGCTGCTCGGGAGGATTTAAATTAGTAAGGTGGGGGTGTGGGACCCAGGGAGATAGTGAGGAAAGAGATCAATCTGAGACTGGTACAGTTGAGAACAGAAGCGAGTCAAACAGTCAGGGCAGGCAGGGACAAGGTAGGACTAATAAATTAAACAGCTTTTATTTCAATGCAAGGGGCCTAACAGGGAAGGCAGATGAACTCAGGGCATGGGACTGGGATATCATAGCAATTACGGAAACATGGCTCAGGGATGGGCAGGACTGGCAGCTTAATGTTCCAGGATACAAATGCCTCAGGAAGGATAGAAAGGGAGGCAAGAGAAGAGGAGGATTGGCATTTTTGATAAGCGATAGCATTACAGCTGTACAGAGGGAGGATATTCCCAGAATACATCCAGGGAAGTTATTTGGGTGGAACTCAGAAATAAAAAAGGGATGATCACGTTATTGGGATTGTGCTATAGACCCCCCTAATAGTCAGAGGGAAATTGAGAAACAAACTTGTAAGGAGATCTCAGCTATCTGTAAGAATAATAGGGTAGTTATGGTAGGAGATTTTAACTTTCCAAACATAGACTGGGACTGCCGTACTGTTAAGGGTTAAGATGGAGAGGAATTTATTAAGTGTGTACAAGAAAATTTTCTGATTCAGTATGTGGATGTACCTACGAGAGAAGGTGCAAAACTTGACCTACTCTTGGGAAATAAGGCAGGGCAGGTGACTGAGGTGTCAGTGGGGAAGCAGTTTGGGGCCAGCAACCATAATTCTGTTAGATTTAAAATAGTGATGGAAAAGGATAGACCAGATCTAAAAGTTGAAGTTCTAGTTTGGAGAAAGGCTAATTTTGACAGTATTAGGCAAGAACTTTCAAAAGCTGATTGGGGGCAAATGTTCGCAGGTAAAGGGACGGCTGAAAAATAGGAAACCTTCAGGAATGAGTTAACGAGAATCCAGTGAAAGTATATTCCTGTCAGGGTAAAAGGGAAGGCTGGTAGGTATAGGGAATGCTGGATGACTGAAGAAATTGAGGGTTTGGTTAAGAAAAAGAGGAAAATCAGTGGGGCAAAAAGGGGACATGAAATAGCTTTGGCAAATAGAATTAAGGAGAATCCAAATGGATTTTACAAATACATTAAGGACAAAAGGGTAACTAGGGAGAGAATAGGACCCCTCGAAGATCAGCAAGGCAACCTTTATGTGGAGTCGGAGAAAATGGGGGAGATACTAAACGAGTATTTTGCATCGGTATTTACTGTGGAAAAGAATATGGAAGATATAGAATGTAGGGAAATAGATGGTGACACCTAGCAAAATGTTAATATTACAGAGGAGGAAGTGCTGGATGTCTTGAAATGCATAAAGGTGGATAAATCCTCAGGACTTGATCAGATGTACCCTAGAACTCTGTGGGAAGCTAGAGTTGTGATTGCTGGGCCTCTTGCTAAGATATTTGTGTCATCGATAGTCACAGGTAAGGTGGCGGAAGACTGGAGGTTGGCGAATGCGGAGCCACTGTTTAAGAAGGGTAAATGCGAGGTGCTGCATTTCGGGAAAGCAAATCTTAGCAGGACTTATACACTTAATGGTAAGTTCCTAAGGAGTGTTGCTGAACAAAGAGACCTTGGAGTGCAGGTTCATAACTCCTTGAAAGTGGAGTCGCAGGTAGATAGGATAGTGAAGAAGGCGCTTGGTATGCTTTCCTTTATTGGTCAGAGTATTGAGTACAGGAGTTGGAGGTCATGTTGCGGTTGTACAGGACATTGGTTAGGCCACTTTTGGCATACTGCGTGCAATTCTGGACTCCTTCCTATCGGAAAGATGTTGTGAAACTTGAAAGGGTTCAGAAAAGATTTACAAGGATGTTGCCAGGGTTGGAGGATTTGAGCTATAGGGAACAGGCTGGGGCTGCTTTCCCTGGAGTGTCGGAGGTTGAGGGGTGACCTTCTAAAGGTTTACAAAAGTATGAGGGGCATGGATAGGGTAAATAGACAAAGTCTTTTCCCTGTGGTTGGGGGGTCCAGAACTAGAGGGCATAGTTTTAGGGTGAGAGTGGAAAGATATAAAAGGGACCCATGGGGCAACTTTTTCATACAGAGGTTGGTACGTATATGGAATGAGCTGCCAGAGGAAGTGGTGGAGGCTGGTACAATTGCAGCATTTAACAGGCATTTGGATGGGTATATGAATAGGAAGGGTTTGAAGGGATATGGGCCGGGTGCTGGCAGGTGGGGCTAGATTGGGTTGGGATATCTGGTCGGCATAGACTGGTTGGACCGAAGGGTCTGTTTCCATGCTGTACATCTCTATGACTCTATGACTCTATCTTCGTAAATCTCTTCTGTTCTCTCTTAGGGATGATTACATTTGCCCTGTAATATGCGGGCATTAACAGTACTATACTTGTTAACTAACTGATGTTTTACACAATTTGAGAATAAATTTCTTGCTTCAATCGATGCCAACTCCAAGCTTCAACCAATAAAATAAAGTAGCTCACATTCTTCCTTTTCCACTCATCCTGCAAAATTCTGGAATCTGCAGGGTTCCTCTGTTGCTTTATATGTCTCAGAATCTTACTCTTTATTGTGTATTCCCTTATCTTGTTTGTCCTCCCCAAATGCATCACCTCAGAATTCACCGAATATTCTATTTAGCACTTTTCTGCCCAAGTGACTAAATCTATTGATTTCTTTCCGCAATCTACACCCTCGTTTCTCATCATTCATCACACAGACAACTATTTTACCATCTGAAAAGTTCACGCCCATATCTTCCACATCCACACAATTTACCTTTTGAGGTTCTAATTGGCCCTACCTTTCGTTAGTTAATGTTTTTGTTCTTTATCTGGTTACAAAATATCACTGACCTTTTTTTGGGTACTTGATCATTTTTCATGCCCTTCTTTTGCTCGCCTACTTTCCTTTATGTTTTTATGTCTGAGCTTCCATCGTCCTGCTGTTTCTGTTCAAAACTATTTTTACGAACATCTCAATGCAATTGTACTTACGTCAAAATGTTGCAAAGTTAATTGCAATGTGAATGAGCCAACTGAGTGTCAAGAGTTATCTGCAGCTAGTTTTGTTGAGAGCTTTTTTCTCCTATTTTTAAAGACCTTCGAGTAATCAGTTTCAAACAAATGATTAAGTAATACAAATGTAATCGACCATTAGTGCCCATGGTGGTATTATGAAGTTTATAAATTGAGAATATCAGGTATATGTTGAACAAAAGTTTGCATTAGTTTAAAAAGTGGAATGAAATTTGACCTGCTCTCCAATAGTGACAGGTAACTTTCATAGGACTAACATGCCTTTTTAGAATTGTATTTGTTCATTATTGTGGACCTCAATGGTGAGACCAGCACTTATTGCTCCATAGAGCTGTTAAGAGTCAATCACAGTGCTGTGCACCTGGAGTCATGGAGTCATAGAGATGTACACCATGGAACCAGACCCTTAGGTCCAACATGTCCATGCTGACCAGATGTCTTAAATTAATCTAATCCTATTTGCCAACACTTGGCCCATATCTTTCTAAACTGTTCCTTTTTATATACCCATCCAGATGCCTTTTAAATGTTGTAATTGTACCAGCCTTCACCATTTCCTCTAGCAGCTCATTCCATAAATACACTGCTCTCTGCGTGAAAATATAGCCCCTTAGCTCCCTTTTAAATATTTCCCCTCTCACTCTAAATCTATGCCCTCTAGTTCTGGACCCCTCCACCCCAGGTAAAAGACCCCTCATAATTTTATAAACCTCTACAAGGTCATCCCTCAGCCTCCGACACTCTCGGGAAAACAACCCCATCCTTGTAAATCATTTCTGAACCCTTTCCTGTTTCACAACATCCTTCCTTTAGGAGGAAGACCAGAATTGCACACAATATTCCAAAAGTGGCCTAACTAATGTCCTGTACAGCCGCAACATGACCTCTCAACTCCTATACTCAGTGCTCTGACCAATAAAGGAAAGCATACCAAACACCTTTTCACTATCCTAGCTACCTGCAGCTCCACTTTTAAAGAACAATATGCTCAGTCACATATAGGCCAGACCAAATAAGTAAGACAGATTTCTGAAGTAACTCCAATGAGGCCGGTATCCCACACCAGGTAATCCTTTATATTGATGTGCATAAGTACTTGACACTGGTCCGACTTCCTCAGAGCCAATTGTAAGAGTGCACAGAAATTCTGATAATCCTGTTTATATCAGTAAGTAGGGCTGTTAATCTGGTCCAATTAGGGAAGTCATCGTGTATGAGGTCCACCTGGCTGACCTCCTTTAAATCCAGGGATGTAGGCCTGTCCTTTTTTGAGTAACCTAGGTTGTTTTTGCAATGAGTCCAGTTCTTCTGACTCAGCCTCAGTGACAGGGCGGCATGCACTGGACTGTAGCCTGCCTCTTGTGCCCGGACCATCTCAGAAGAAATTCATTCTCCTTTTCAGGCGATAAAGGTGTCGAGGCTATGACATCTGGTTTGTCCATCTCCGACTCTGAGGTTTCTTTGCTGCTTGACAGACAGATGATCCCACGGTTCCAACAGCCTTTCCGTCTGTTCTGAGGGGTCAGGAATGTTTTGCTCCTGCCCTGTTTGTGAGTTTGCAGCTTTTATGTGGTCTATGTGCTTTTTCAGACTGCCTCAAATCCCCAAAATTTGCATATTGGGGGACCAGACCTTGTGTCGACCATGCCTGTTAACCATGCAGAACCTTTTCCATGCTTTCAGCACCAAACTTTGTCCCCCAAAATAAATTATCTCTTTCGCTTAGAGGAGTTTTGTGTCAGCACTGGCGTTCTTAATTCCGTTTCACCCTTCCCCAGTCAGGTCTGGCAAGATCCGATTTAACCTGGTATGGTGTCTTCTCCGCATTAGCAACTCTGCTGGAGCTTTACCTGTGGTTGCACGAGGGGGGTCCAAAAATCATATAGTTTTGCAGCTTTAATTGTAGTAAGTTCTATAGCTGGTCTAGGCATTGCCATTGACATTCATCACATATGTGGAATAGGCAAACATGGCACAATAAACCAAAAATCAACTCCTGAAGACAAGCTTGCTTGTTGATTTATCTCCTCATGCCATGTTAGGAATACTGTATGTTCTAAACATTTTGGTGTTAATGAAACCACATCTAAAGCAAACAATTAAAGTATTGAAGCTGCGAAATGTGAGCCAGAGTAATGTTTCCCTTTTCCCCTTACTTTACATCTCCTCAGATTATTGGATTGTTGAACTGGCTTTACAAAGTGACAAGTTTGTGTTTACAGGTATTGGGTGGGTCATTGAATGGTTATGTCTTCTGTCAGGAATTTCATGCTTCTGTCTACAACTCCTAAGCATCAAACAATTACATTTTTGCTTCTTGTTAGTGTTGGTATCCCTCAACATCTTAGATTATTTGATGTTATTATTATTGTATGTGTACCTTGCCTTTAAACTAATTCACCTTTAAGAATTTCAATGCTTGTGTATACCATGATGCAACTCTGTCTGCCAATTGTCCAGCTTTGTGTTTGCAAATTCCAAACATATAAATCAATTGGTTTGATTTAATGTCTGCTTCATAACTTATAATGTTTTCTATAATGTTAAATTATCTAACCCGTCCTTGATGGCTGACTGATTATTTGACCATTATCATTCACATAACTTGCATGGACAGGGTAAATAAGCAAGGTCTTTTCTCTGGGGTAGGGGAGTCCAGAACTAGAGGATATAGATTTAAGATGAGAGGGGAAAGATTTAAAAGGGACCTAAGGGGCTATATTTTCACACAGAGGGTAATGTGTCTATGGAATGAGCTGCCAGAGGAACTGGTGGAGGCTGGTACAATTACAACATTTAAAAGACATCTGGATGGGTATATGAATAGGAAGGGTATAGAGGGATATGGGCCCAGTGCTGGCAAATGGGACAAGATTTTTTTAGGATACCCGGTCGGCATGGACGAGGTGGACCAAAGGATCTGTTTCTGTGCTGTACATCTCTATGACTCTATGAACAGTAGTGGAAAACATTGTTCTGACGAGGCCTATGGTACTTGAATAATCAACATTCAAATTATTCTGCAGGCAAAATACATAATCGATAATTTATATGTCAAAGAAAATGTCTTTGTTCATTACAGTATTGGAGAGAGTCGATAAACAGATAAATCCTTACTTTGAGTTTAACTTAACCTGACCATTTGCTTTCCCAGGAATGTGCCAGGTCTGTAATAAGCAAAGTCATATTTTCACAACGGGTCACAAAATGCCCTAGCTTACACTGGAACACAGCAGACATCCCAACAGAATCCAAAATGTTTCAGCAATTCTCAGAACTATCAGTTCTAGATTTGTATGTCTGTTACATAAAAGCAAGCTATTAAAGTTTGTTTAGAGATTGTAAATGGAGGTTTACAAAGACTTAACACATCAGAATTAATAGCCAAAGAGCTAAAAGAGCACCCCTCAAAAAAAGGTTGGCATTAAAAGATTAAATTGAGAGTCAAATTTAACTTCCATATTCATTGACTAGAATTCATGTCATTTAAACTGGAGTTTACAGAATTTAAGACTGCTTTATGAGCAGGTACAAATGAAAGGTCTCATGCAGAGAATTTAACAGAATGGTTGAGTTGCTGTTTGCATCCACCTCCATGGAAGCTTTCTGGAATGATTTGCTCCATAAATCATTGCAGGTCTACCTGGGGTGCCATGACCTCACAATAGTCAGAACTTATGGAATCAATCAGACATCAGAGATAGCAGTCCATTCAAGAAACATTTGTAGAATTGAATATGAAAAACACAGAACTTCACTTTCTTCTGAAGTAGGGGAGCTAAAATCTCAGCTTTCGAGAAAAATTGAAAATGCAGGAGGAAAAGATTGAACCACTCACTCAGGAAAAATTCACATTTCACAGCGCTATCTCTGAGATGATGAAATCATCTCCTCTTCATCATGACATGAAGGTCTTCTTCATCCACGCAGCTCACAAAGATACATGAAGATTTGGAAAAGGACAACAGGAAGCAGGCTGAACGATGAGGTCGGTAAACAGGTGAGGCTGAGCAGGAACAGCTACAGAAATATTGACATGGGTTCAAAGCAAAGCTAGAGAGAAGGACAGGACCACAAAACAGCTGAAGTATGCAGTGCACATAACAAGGAGCTACAAATCACTCACAGGACAACCTTTTCAGAAATAAATGCCAGCAATGGTGTCCTGGTGAAAGAACTCAAGAAGAACATGCCAGAAACCAAACAACCACTGAAGCAGTAAATGGGTGAAGTTCAGCTCCAAAGAAAAGCAAAAAGGAAACATAAACTGAAGAGACTGGATAGTTATTCGAGCTGGTTATGAAGGAAACTATATATGGAACAAATAGCGGGGTGAAATTTTGATAGCATTTGAATATCTGAAACTTCAAAAGAGGTATTGTCTTTTAAGGAACTAACCTGTAAATGCCATTCCAACCTCAAGCACTGGGAACACTTTGGGAAATCAGATATTGTCTTAACTTATCAGCATCTTTGTTATTATCAGCAGCAGCCACTGATGCTCAGAGGAACTCTACATCTTGAGGTTGTTCAGTTGGTGCATATTCAACTTAATCAGCACGTGCTGGGTATTTCCTTTCATTAAAAAAAATCCTTTTTACCACATATGACACTTGATGTAGATCATAATATGTTTCCAAAATGTTTTTACTGGCAGTGCTACTTTCTATATTCATTGCAAATCCTGAGAAATAAGTGGAAAATATGTGAGAACCATAATAACATCTTTCAAAAAACCATCGTGGAAGATTCATACCAGTTTTCGTATGTTCAGAAAGAATATCATTATTTGATATCATTATAATGTTTTCACTTCACACGTCTTCAGTGGTGTTGGAAAAAATATGGAGATTTATATTATTAATGATAAACTCCAGATATTCTTGCTATTCTGTCATAATTAAGCTCACCAGAGATACCTTTACAAAATGCTCCTAAACTTCCTATTTGAAAATTAAGAATGATCTGCTGGGGTTTCACAAATCCATGAATAGATCTGAACTGAGGGACACAAATTGTGTGTGGATGCATGAGGACCTTGATATGGCATAATAGCTTTTAAAAATAAATTGGATGGTGGAAGTAATGCAAATAGATTGCTTGTACATCCAGTTAAGGACCTTTCTGTAGTCCAAACTTTACCTTTTATCTTGGATGACCATGCTTGACATAACTGTTATGCATGTTTCAATTATCACTTGTCCTTGTCCTCTGTTTGTGACCAATTTAGTGCCACTGGAGAGATAGCAGTTTGATCTGATCAGATTTACTGACACAGTTACGCGATGACAGTGGGATTATAATGGTTTATTCTTGTTCATTGACTCCATTTTGACGATAATATTGTGATTTTCATATGCAACCATAAACTAAAAACTTCTTGTTAAAGAACTAAACTCTGCTGAAGAATTTCTCAGCTGCTTTGTGTTGTAAGCTGATCTACGTGTACTTTTAAATGTATTTTAAAATGTTGTCACTCATTACCATCATTAAAATACGAATCATTAATCCCAAAACTGGAACTCTGACTGCAGTAGCAGGTGGTTGGACTTAGTCACTTTGAAACATTACTTGAAAATTATCTTAGTTTCAAACAAAGAATCCTAATTATTGAACTCTAAAAAAGAGTCATATTGGACACAAAACATTAAATTCATTTCTCCATCCTACCAGACTTGCTGAGCTTCTCCACCACTTTCTGTCTTGATTTTAGATTTCTTGCAACTGCAATACTTTGCATTTAACTGCAATATTATTTTCAAGATTAGAGTGGTGCTGGAAAGGCACATCAGGTCAGGCAGCATCTGAGGAGCAGGAAAATCGGCGTAAAAGCCCTTCTGTCAATTTTCCTGCTCCTCGGATGCTGCCTGACCTGCTGTGCTTTTCCAGCGGCACTCTAATCTCCAGCATCTGCAGTACCCACTTCAGCCTGCATTATTATTTTGTCCATCCTTGCCATATGATTGCTCCATACATGTCGAATACAAGAACACATCACTCTAAGTCGACTCATTTCTTTTCCAAGTAACTGCACAGAATTTTACAGTGAACTTTTGTCCACAGTAAAGTGGATGAGTAAGACCATGAATCAATTTATCAGCATTCATGCCTTGCGCTCTGTTAATACCAAGACACTCTTGGGGAAGCTAATTGTTCTATCAGCTGAACTCAAATAGACCATTAAAGGACTCTAAAAGAGCTGCATGCAGAATCCCAATCTCCCCATAACTACAGTATTGAGCAAACATCTGCCTTTATGATATTAGGGCATGTTTCTGATTCTAAGCTGAATTTAATCTCCTACTGGCTATCAAGTGAACCTCATCACACCTTTGACTCAATATATAATATTTTCTATCTAAATTGGTAACATATTTTGCCCTTCCTCTGCAAGGAAGGTCAATACAGCACTTAGAAAGAAGGAGAAAAATATATTAACAATTCAGATAGAAACTATTATATATAAGTTTGTGCAGAGGTAAGCCTTGTCATCAACTGTACCTTCAGTGGATTGGGTGCTAAAATCCCAAGAACATATTACAGCATTAACACATGGTGTTTGCAAATCTTATTCTGAAGTTGCAGCACATGAAGAGGTGTGCCAATAATCACACTTTAGACTAGGAAAACATCAGTTGTGGAGATATATCTTACCCACAGTTGAACAGGTTCATTGATAGCTATCCTGATGAAGGAGCAGCGCTCAAAAAGCTAGTGCTTCCCAATAAACCTGTTGGACTATAACCTGGTGTTGTGTGAGTTGTAGCTTCACACACTTAAAGCAGACACTTTAGGGAGAAGGGAGCTTTAAGAATGAGCGGTTTCCCATTCTGAAGAAATATGGACACTTGGACAAGGAAATATTATTTGAGTTGGTGGTGGCACAGTAGCACAGTGGTTAGCACTGCTGCCGCACAGCGCCAGAGACCTGCGTTCAATTCCTGCACATTCTCCCCTTGTCTGTGTAGGTTTCCTCTGGGTGCTCTGGTTTCCTCCCACAGTCCAAAAAATGTGCAGGTTAGGTGAATTGGCCATGCTAAATTTTCAGTAGTGTTAGGTGAAGGGGTAAATGTAGGGGAAGGGTCTGGGTGGGTTGCTCTTCGGCGGGTCGGTGTGGACTTGTTGGACCGAAGGGCCTGTTTCCACACTGTAAGTAATCTAATCTAATGGCAGTAAAATGGCCCTTGAAAAGTTTCACTTCAAGCTCATATAATGAAAATGTTTGATGTTCATCCCTTGGTGATACTTTAATTGAGGTTTATATGTTTCCTGTGTCCTTTTCAAAGAAATAAAATGGCTTCATAACTGTAATTTTTATACAATATAATCCAGACCAGCAGTTGGTAATCTTTGAAGACATCTTTTACCTGGCTGTAAAAGTTATGGATGCTCTTCTTTAGCCCTTCACTACTTGGATTTCTTCATAACTCTTGGTTTGTGCCTAAAATATCAGAAAGATGTTGTGAAACTTGAAAGGGTTCAGAAAAGATTTACAAGAATGTTGCCAGGATTGGAGGATTTGAGCTATAGGGAGAGGCTGATCAGGCTGGAACTGCTTTCCCTGGGACGTCGGAGGCTGAGGGGTGACCTTATAGAGGTTTACAAAATGATGAGGGGCATGGATAGGGTAAATAGGGTAAAAAGACCCCAAGTCTTTTCCTTGGGGTCAGGGAGTCCAGAACTAGAGGTCATAGGTTTAGGGTGAGAGGGGAAAGATATAAAAGAGACCTAAGGGGCAACTTTTTCATGCAGAGGGTGGTACGTGTATGGAATGAGCTGCCAGAGGATGTGGTGGAGGCTGGTAAAATTGCAACATTTAAAAGGTATTTGGATGGGTATATGATTAGGAAGGGTTTGGAGGGATATGTGGGATGGGTG
Organism: Chiloscyllium plagiosum; assembly: GCF_004010195.1. Taxonomy (NCBI): domain Eukaryota; kingdom Metazoa; phylum Chordata; class Chondrichthyes; order Orectolobiformes; family Hemiscylliidae; genus Chiloscyllium; species Chiloscyllium plagiosum. The sequence goes on from NC_057742.1 coordinate 23,859,471, forward strand.
CTGGCAGGTGGGACTAGATTGGGTTGGGATATCTGGTTGGCATTGACAGGGGTTGGACCGAAGGGTCTGTTTCCATGCTGTACATCTCTATGACTCTATGACTCTATTGTGCCAGCATTATCAAATGCCAAAAATCTAGTTTTGGAGTGATTTCTCTAGAAGACTAAAATCAGAACTGTAAATGGCTACTTCAAGACCACTAATTGATTTGAACACCTTGTATTTTATCAAGCTTGTTTGCACTCATTATTGTATTTACAGATTCAAGAATGGGGAAATCAAAAGGTGTCCATGGAGCAAAATGAGATTCTTGTTCAAAATCCATGAAATGTGAGGATATTTGAGCCTATTTGGTTAGGGAACAAACCAGCTCTCATAAGAGTGGGAATGCTTTTAATTTTCCATGGATAAAAGAATCCTCCTACAATACAGGAGAGAAACGTATGAATGTAACAATGAAAAGTGATCAACTCAGCTTTGTCATCCAAGCTGTCCTACATGATTCAATTTGATTATTTGTCCCATCAGATACTTGTTTTATTGGCCAGTGTTTACTTGGTTGGTGGCTCAGTTCCTTGTAATACTTCATTTTAGAATTTTTGCAAGGCAACAATAATTGCAGAAGACACTGGTTCAAAGTTTGAACGATGCCCACCTAAGTAAGTTAGGTCGAGCCTTCGATAGTCCCTAATTTTGGTTGTGTGCTTATAATTTTAGATTTATTTGTCTTGCTCTGACAGAAGGACAGACAGCTGATTCAAATCAGTCCTTTCTACATCTGCATGTACAACACAGTAAAATTAAATTCTTCAAAGACCTTCAAAATTGACCCAATGGGTTCATAATCAGATTTCTGAATAACCAATCCGAGACATTATGAATGAACAATTCCAGGCACCAGTTTGCATCTTAAATAAAAGACTTAGCAGTAATATAAAATGGCAAAGTTATCTAATTTTTCCATGTTTTAAACCCAAAACTTTTGTTTCCAATCCTAACCACAGAAAAGATAGACAAACACAGTTAAGGGTTAAATAAAAGAAAGTAACCAAACTGGCCAGATTACTTAAGTGTTCCACAGGCACAGGTGATGGTTTCTTGATTGACTTTCTGACAATGTCAAACATTTTAGTTCACTTAGAACAAGACAGTAATACTTATAATTTAGTTTTTTTATTCTCAGGGTTTCCAAGAGCTGAGAAGGGAGGTTAGGTAGGGAGCTTTCAAACTTTCATACTGTGGCATCAACAGCCAGATTCCTTTTTTCACAGAAAACACAGTCCAAAACCCAAGTCAAACTCTGACCATTCCATTGACAGACTGATCCAGACTCCATGAGGCCTTTTCCAGACTTGATGGAACCAATTCTCAGGGTTTGATCTTGTTAAGAGCCAACCTCTGCTGTCCATTTAAATATTAGATGACTTACAGCATGGAAACAGGCCCTTTGGCCCAACAAGTCCACACCAACCCGCCGAAGGGCAACCCACCCAAACCCATTCCCCTAACACTACGGGCAAATTACCATGGCCAATTAACCTAACCTGCATATTTTTGGATTGTGGGAGGAAACCGGAGGAAACCCACACAGACACCGGAATAATGTGCAAACTCCATACAGAGAGTAGTCTGAGGCGGGAATTGAACCCGGGTCTCTGGCACTGTGAGGCAGCAATGCTAACCACTGCGCCACCATGCCGCCCAGATATGGCACTCTTCCCCAGTGATGAAGCATCTGCAGAACCTTTTGGTTGAGAACCAATTTGCAATTAATATCCAGGCCCAGCCTCATGAATAAATGAAAGCTTCTTGGATCTGTTTTCCTCATAATACAAGCTGTTATAAATGGCTTATAATTGAGCATCGTCTTTGTTCTTTCCTTTTCAAGTGAGTTCCATTGGCATTGCACTTCAAGTGGGGATGGACTCTGCAACACTTTGGAACTGACTGGTCTTATATGGTGAGTCAAATCTTGCTTGCATGATCTATGCTCAAAAGGTTTACTTCTACACCAAAGCATCATACTGTCTCTTCAGACACTGAAGTGTTATGTAATAATTGTCAAGCTATAGAATATAAATCTTTTTCCTTAGCTTAAAGATAGGCATGCTCTTCATTTTGTAGTCCCACGTCTTGTTACAGTATGTTACTCATAAAACAGGGTATGATGCTCAACTCATCGACCGCCAGTTCCGACGTGCCACAACAAGGAACCAGAATGACCTCCTCAGGCGACAGACACGAGCTGCAACTGACAGGGTACCCTTCGTTGTCTAGTGCTTCCCACGAGCTGAAAAACTATGCCATGTTCTTCACAGCCTGCAACACATCATCAATGAGGATGATCACCTCGCCAGACCTTCCCCACACCTCCACTTCTCGCCTTTAAACAACCACCAAACCTTAAACAGATCATTGTTCGTAGCAAACTGCCTGGCTTTCAGGACAATACCATACAACTTTGTCAAGGTAGAAGCTGCAAGATGTGTCAGAGTGTTGACACAGATACCACCGTTACGTGTGGGGACATCTCCCACCATGTACGTGACAGGTACTAATGCCAACGGTGTCTATCTCATATGTTGCAGGCAAGGATGCCCTAAAGCATGGTACATTGGCAAGATCAAACAGAGGCTACGGCAACGAATGAATGGACACCGCACAACAATCAACAGACAAGAGTGTTCCCTCCCAGTCGGAGAACACTTCAGTGGTCCAGGATATTCAACCTTGGACCTTTGGGTGACCATCGACCAGGGTGGACGTCAGGACAGACAACAACGCAAAGTGGCCGAGCAGAGGCTGATAGCCAAGTTCAGTATCCATGGGGATGGCTTCAACTGGGACCTTGGGTTGACATCACACTACAGGTGACCCCGTTGCACTATACACACACACACACCGATAGATGGACACAGAAAGACAGATGTACACATGCAGACACAGACACACAGACAGACACACGCACACAGACCCTCTCTCATACGCTCACACATACATTCCCACACACACCCTCTCACAGACTTATACACCTTTACACTCATATTCACACACATACACACACTCTTTCACAGACACCCTCAAGGCTCCCCTCCCCCCCACCGCCACACCCATGTGCACATATACACATATAAGTTTGTGGAGTGAATTTGTACCTGCAGAATTACATTTTACTTTGCTCAAAAACTGCAAGAATCCATGTAAGATTCTGTAAACTGTTTTTTAGATTAGAATCAGTCTGACCATTGTGGCACAGACAGCCTCACACAGGGAAGCTAACACCTTCAATACATCATCTGGGCCAACATGACACCAATTATTAAAATTCACTTGAGAATGAAATTTTTAAAAACAATTTTGTGATTTACATATGAAAGAACTGAAACCAACATGATCATTCTAAAAGCTGAGAGACTTAACAAACAATCCAGGTCTTTTTCAATATGTAATTTCAGTTACGTCACACTGTAAACTTTTGTTATAAATTCTGTGTCCTACACTTTTATTCTCCACAACCACCTGATGAAGGAGCAGCACTCCGAAAGCTAGTGCTTCCAAATAAACCTGTTGGACTATAACCTGGTGTTGTGTGATTTTTAACTCAGTATTGAATGTCAGTGTTAGAAGTATAGATAGAATCATAGTCATAGAGATATACAGCACGGAAACAGACCCTTCAATCCAACTCGTCCAAGCCAAACAGAAATCCAATATAAATTTAGTCTCATTTTCCAGCACTTGGCCCATATCCCTTTAAACCCTTCCTATTCATATACCTATCCAGATGCCTTTTAAATGTTGTAATTGTACCAGTCTCCACCACTTCCTCTGGAAAGTCATTCCCTACACACACTACCCTCTGCATGAAAAAGTTGCCTCTTCGGTCTCTTTTCTATCTTTCCACTCTCACCCTAAACCTATGCCCTCTAGTTCTGGAGCTCCCCCAACCTGGGAAAAGACTTTGCCTATTTACCCTATCCATGCACCTCATGACTATATAAACCTCTATAAGGTCACTCCTCAGCCCCCAGGAAAAATAGCCTCAGCCTATTCAGCCTCTCCCTATGGCTCAAATCTCTAAGGGATAAACAGAACATCTCCAGAGTTGATTGATTAGAAAATATATTTTTAAAAAGAGCTGGGTTCTGGGTTGGTAGAGGTTTATTTAAAAAAAAACAGAGCTAGATCCTTGGCAGTTGCACCCCAATTTAGTTATTGGAAGAATTTTTTTTTTCCATATTTGGTTGCAATTCAGCCCCATGCTCCTGATCTTTGGCGCCCAGTGTAGAGGGACCTGGCCAAGGCAGAGGACCTTCCCTTGAGACTGTTCCTCAGCCTGGTCAAAGGAGCCATGAAAAAGTCCGGACAGGCAGGAGGCTGGAAGAACTTGAGCAAGGCAGGCAGTATCAGGAGGTGGAGAATTCGACATTTTGGGTGTAACCCTTCTTCAGGGGAAGCAGGTGGTGGAGAGGGTCAGAGTTTCTATTGCCTTGCCTGTTTTCCATGGCGAGTGTCCTGTTGTCCTCGAAGAGGGAGCCTTCAAAGTCTTCAAGGAGAAATGGGCACTGACGGAGTTGGAATGCGTTATTACCTCCCTCTACCTCCATTTCAATTTCATTTCCTTCCTCTTTCTCTGTATCTTCATCTATTTTTGCTGTTGCTTGTAAATTAAAGTAAAAACAAAACTAAGTCTCAGTGCTTGTAATTCATTCATAGTTTTGTTAGAAGCATGGGTGATTTAATAGTTTTAAAACAAAGAACTGGGCCCTTAGAGGTAGACACTACAGGGGCTGAAATGCATTATCGCCCCCTGCAATTCCATTTTGAATTAACCCCTCACTTTTTCCCAACCCTTCCTTCACTTTAGTTAATGTTGAACTGTCCCTGGTGGTCAGTGCTAATTAATTGTTGTGTATTTTCATGGCCAGTTTTATTTAAATCAAAAGGAATTGGATTCTTGTTACATTGCATGGGCAGTGCTTGTTAATAGTTCCTTGTCTGGTTGTTGAATTGGGTAATGTGGTGGTAAGTTTACAAAGCAAAAGAACTGGGTTTGTGCCCTAGTGGGCAATGATTGTTATTTCTTATTTGATAAGTAATTATATGAACGGTTTGATGAGTGATCTTACAAAATTTAAAAAGACCTTTGGTCCCTGCACTACCCAAGTTCTTGCATTTATTTATTCTGTGGAGTCAATGAACAATGCATATGATGGTGTGGGAGATTATTGTTCTTTTGGTTGCACTTCAGTCCCATGCTCCATTTGGTTTGACATCTGGTGTGGAGGGTGATTGAACAGTTTAAAGGGATGGGCCTGCTCCTGGGCCTGGCTAAGATCGACATGAACAGATCCAGTCAGCAGACCAATTCCTACTGCCTGATTCTCATCTATGACTATGTTTTAGTCTGGGTGCCCTTGGAGAAGGAACACACAGTGTCCACCAGCATGCTGTAATCTCTGAGACAGCGGTGGGCATCACTGGGGTATTATTTCTCTTTCCAACTCTATTTTGATTTAGCATCTTCCCTTGCATCCCCCTTTCCTTGAATTTCTTTGTTGTGTGCCTTTATTTTGATAATTAGGTGTCCTTGTTAATTTGGTAGTTAGTTATTGAAAAAAAAGTAGCTGGGTTTCTTCCCAGCGGGGGTTGATTTCAGGACATGGAAAGAGTCCAGAGTAGAAAGGTGGAAACTGGATTTTGTGTGAAACAATCAATTTAGAATATAATTTCATAAATCTGTGAAAATCTTTTGCTGCCTAATGCAACGCATTGACATTGGTCTGTTAAAAATCAAATGCAATTTGTGAATAATTTGCCTTATTGTTAAAGTTATAAAGATTATTGCTACTTTGTCTGAAGCTGCAAAGTTCCTGCCTAACTGGTGTTATTTGACAACTTGGCCATTTTAATGTGAGACATTAGAGTCATAGGGACACACCATGGCAAAAGACTCTTCAATCTAAGCAGTGCATGCTGACCATAATCCCAAACTAAACCAGTAGCACCTGCCTGCACTTGGCCCATATCCTTCCAAAAAATTCATATTTATTTACTTATCTAAATGTTCTTTAAACATTGTAACTGTAGCCACATCCATCTCTTCCTCTGGAAGTTCATTCCAAACATGTACCACTCACTGTGTAAAAAAAATTGCCTCTCATGTTTTTTTAATCTTTCTCCTCTCACCTTAAAAATATGCCCCCTAGTCTTGAAAACTCCCATGTTAGGGGAAAGACACTGCCTTTCATCTTTTCTATATACACCTCATCACCTCTCAACTTCTGATACTCCAGTGGAAAAAGTCCCAGCCTGTCCAACCTTTCCATGTAACTTCAACCCTGCATTCCTTCTTCTTCAACAACCTTTCGCAAGTATCATCAGCAGCCAATCCTCAAACCCTTAGTTAGCATTCTCTGCAGCTCATAACTTCAACTGGAGTGACTTTGCATGTTTTGTTGAAGTTTATTTTGGCAATTATTTCCTACTCTTATGGCTGCACCTTGCACTTTATTCACTTGTGCTTCAGGAAGCATTTTATCAAATGGGCATAATATATAGAATCATCATAGAATCCCAACAGAGTGGGAACAGGCCATTCAACCCAACTGGTCCACACTGACCCTCCAAAGAGCATCCACCCAGACCCATCCCACAACACTCTATTTCCCATGGCCAATCCACCTCACCTGCACACCTTTGGACTGTAGAATAAGAAAATGCGGGAAAACCTCAGTTGAGAGAGGAGTTAACATATTACATCAATAATTTTTCAAATGTAATTGCTTTAATAATTCAACTCTTTTCCGAAATCTATACTTTCTGCCTGATCTGATTATTTCAGTAGCATTGCAATTTCAAGAGTAGGATTTGATGCTTTAGGTAATGACCCCAACATCAGGGTCAAATGTGGGTTCTGACCTCACAAGGTGTTGGGATCAGCAAACTGACATCAGTTTTGATAGCACCCAGAAGGAATAATCAATGTCCAAATGGGGATGATGGATCTCCCTCAAAGTAGAAAGACCAGTAGGAAGTATTCCAGTGCAGAGAGAGCTACAGGTAGGACAGACTGAATCGTCCCAAGTGTGGGATGTGTGTGGAGGGGAGGAGTGGTGACGGTGGTGAGGACCTGCATATATAACTATGACCATGGAGGGTGAGGTGTTCTGCATTATTGGCCCCTCTGTCTGCCACTAGGAGATGACCTCCATGTTGCTGACACTGTGGGACATTGCAAGGCAACAGGACAATTCCAGTTGACCTCTTACCAATGACTCTAATTGATCTTTTAATCATTTTAACTCTCTACCTGCCACTTATAAACAAGTATCCATTTCACTTCTGTCTCAAAAGATGGTTTACGTTTGGGATGCTGTTGGTAAACCAGTCAACCAATGAAGCAAAACTACATATCTGCTCATCCCAGTTTCCATCCTGCATTCGGATTAAAACTTGCTCCATGTTTTCCAGAACTGCTGTATTTGCTTTTGTCCATTTGTGCTGTCATTGTTATTGGAGAATTATAATGTTCCACCTTTCATAAAATCATGGAAATTTGAAATCATTGCTGGTATTCTTGACAAATACCTATGAATTACTTCATGTATGATCAATACATTGGGTATTAGGTAAAAGATCAGTAATCTCAAGGATTATGCTTCTATTTAGTTTTCATTTCAGAAAACACAGGCTCGATTGTAGCACCTAAGCCTTGCTTTGATAGAAACCTATTAAGTTTTCCCAAACTTTTTTTCAGTTAGTTGAAACCTGTTGATATTTTACTTATTCTCATATTGAGCTCTCAGCTAAAGACTTCCTGGACATGAAAGAAACTGCCCAGATAGGTGATTCTCAACTATGCAAACTTTGTCTAGATTGACAAACACTAACTGTTGGTGATGATAATGTCCAGCCATCATACCTTTTCTTTCCTTTGTGTTAAATATGTGTCTCCCTCTCAGTCTGATTAAAGTTAATGAGATTGGAAACCTTTCACATCCTGTCCAAAAGGTCAGTTCTGTCATGAGTCAAGTCCAAATCTGAAAGCTGACCATCATTCATCATTTCAATCCAGCTGATCCTTGCTCAACTTGATGATATTCAGTCAATGGTGACAATGAAAAGAAAATGTGAAATGATGCAATCTAGGATGACCCCTGTCAGTGTGTGAAGCCACTAGGGCCTCTATCCTAACAAAACATCTTAAATTCTCTGTGCACTTTTCAAAGCTGTAACCAGCTTTGTTAGCATGCTCTATGGAGAGTAAATTTTTTTTGGTGAAGACAGACATGCGCTATCAAAGGTCTTGGTGATATCAATAAAGATGATTGCAATGGTTAGTTTTTGCAATGATGAGACTCTGTTGTCTATTGGGCATGATTGCTCTTTGCTTCAATAATTGGTCAGGTGAACTGAACTCTTTTGTATGAAGTTTCTTCAAGGTTTCTTTGGTTTTCAAGTTTTTTTTACCACACTGGGGAGACAGCGAGAGAGATGTCTGTCTGCAGGTTCTTTATATTTTTCGCTGTATGCTGCATTGAAATTTTTAAAATAATTTTTAGCTCTGATAATCAGAGACCTGCTGCCAGGCAGAATTTCTATAACTCAGTTATAATGGTAGATTGAACACATTAGGACTGTTTTCCTTAGGGAAGAAGGCTGAGAGCAGATTTGACAGAGGTTTTCAAAATCATGAATGGGCTGGACAGAGTAGACTGTGAGATGCTGTGAGTTCCCACTCATAAAAGAAAAAAGGAATGTGAGGGCATAGATTTAAAGTGATGTAGAAATGAAACAAGGGCAATGTCACATAGTGAGTAGTTACAGCATGGAACGTACTTATCTCCCCTCACCCTACCTCATCCCAGATCCAACCCTCCAACTTGACACCGCCCTATTAAACAGTCCTACTCCTGTCCATCTCCCTCCCTAACTATCCACTCCATCCTCCCCTCTGACCTATCACTGTCACCCCCCCATTTGCATCTACCTATGGCCTTCCCAGTTACCTTCCTCCACCCCACCTCCATCCCCGCTCTCCTATTTACCTTTCAAACCCCTCCCACTATCCTCCACCCCTGCAACATTTCTGATGAAGGGTTTATGCCTGAAACATTGACACTCTTGTTCCTTGGATGCTGCTTGACCTGCTGTGCTTTTCCAGCACCACACTTTTCGATTCTAATCTCCAGCATCTGCACTCCTCAATTTCTCTCAGTATGGAATGCACTTCCTGGAAATATGGTGGAGGCAGGTTCATTTGAGGCATTCAAGAGGGCTTTGGGTGATTATTTGGATAGAAATGGTGTGTAGGGATATAGGGAAAAGACAGGAAATTGGTAATAGGAAAGAGAAGCAGTGCAGGCATGATGGATCAAATTGCCTCCACTGCAGTCTAATAGTTCTGTGGTTCTGAGAAAAGATGGTGTCATTCAGTATTGAAATCTCTCAATTGCTTCCAGAAAGTAGCTGCTCAACAACATGCAAAATGAACAAAGAAACCTTGGAGTGCAGGTTCATAGTTCCTTGAAAGTGGAGTCGTAGATAGATAGGAGAGCGAAGAGGGCATTTGGTATGCTTTCCTTTATTGGTCAGTGTATTGAGTATAGGAGTCAGGACGTCATGTTGCGGCTGTACAGGACATCGGTTAAGCCACTTTTGGAATACTGTGTGCAATCCTGGTCTCCCTTCTATAGGAAAGATGTTGTGAAAGGGTTCAGAAATGATTAGCAAGGATGTTGCCAGAGTTGGAGGGTTTGCGCTATAGGCAGAGGTTGAATAGACTGGGGCTGTTTTCTCTGGAATGTTGGAGGCTGAAGGGTGACGTTATGGAGGTTTATAAATCATGAGGGGCATAGATTGGGTAAATAGACAAGGTCTTTTACCTGGGGTGGGTGAGTCCAGATCTAGAGGGCATAGGTTTAGGGTGAGTGGGGAAAGATATAAAAGAGACCTAAGGGGCAACCTTTTCACACAAAGGATGGTGTGTGTATGGAATGAGCTGCCAGAGGATGTGGTGGAGGCTAGTACAATTACAACATTTAAAAGGCATCTGAATGGGTATATGAATAGGTTTAGAGGGATAGGGTCCAAGTGCTTGCAAATGAGACTAGATTAATTTAGGATACCGGTCGGCATGAATGAATTGGACCGAAGGGTGTGCTTCTGTGCTGTATATCTCTAAGGTTCTATGAGTTTGTGACTTGATTTTCAAGTTATGAAACTTGCCTGATATTCCAGTTGTAGCAGTCCAACTTTCATTTCAGCTTATAAATAATGAAAAATATTTGGTGCCTTCCAGATGCAAGAATATTTTGGTCTGAAGCCCGCATGTTTCTCTAGTTCACCATCCACTATGTCTCAAATCCAGCTGAGGACATTTTAACAGTGGATTTTACCTGGTATTGGTAGGAGAGTGACTCCCTTCCCATCGTCACACTTGGCAATATAGTTTTTTCTGGGGCTACAGACAATTGACCCATTGTTCCTGTCTTGATATTTGTTTTGCTCTTGATGGAAGTTCTTTTGTTACTTTAAAATCCGAGCCACTGCGTGGTTCTTAAAAAAAAGAACACCTTGGCTGTCCAGTTTACATTTTCTGAACTTTTGCAGCAGCCCATTTAGAATCTTGATTGTTTTGTTGTAAATTGTACAACTGACACTCCTAATAGGAGAACATTTATGTTTGCTTGCGAGATGTGGAGGATTCCCAAGCCAAGTGAGTTCTGTTGAAATAGATTTCAGATTTATTAATAATAAAGCCTCTCCAAAAAGACCTGTAAGACTCAAATCAGTACCAGTGTCCTTTCATGAGAATCTTCTGTCAAAATTTCTCATTTTTCTATTCCTTAAATTGTCTTCATTGTAATTTGGGTGAGGGTGAGATGCAGTACGTGGGGGCAGGGAAACTTGGAAATGGATATTATTGGTATAAATTGGATTTGCATACCTTAAAATAGTACTTTGGTAGGAATGGTGCTAATAGTACGGATTTTTGACAATTTTGAGCTAGTGTTTCCTTCAAAGTGATGTTAGTAGTTTTGGTTCTGCATTAACTCTTAGTGAACTGGGAAAAATCTCAGCCACAATGCATGCCTTATCTCCCTTGGAATATTATATGTAGTATAAAAGCTATCAATAGGGTGGCTAGTGACACGAAAAGTAATGTCAGGTCACATGACACTCAATTTAGACTTGCATCCAGATAGTTGGGACCACTCCCTGCTCTGTATATAATGTATATTGCTCAATAAACAGTTTTGATTTGCAAGATCTATTCTACATCCAGGTCTACGTAATTTTATAGTACAGTAGTCTAGTTAGTTATAGTATTTAAAATCACACAACACCATGTTATTGTACAAGAAGTTTATTTGAAATCACAAGCTTTCAGAGCGCATGGTGATGAAGGAGCAGCACTCTGAAAGCTTGTGATTTCCAATTAGCCTCTTGAACTTTAACCTGGTGTCGTGACTTTTGATTTTGTCCACCTCAGTCCAACACTAGCACTTCCATATCACAGTTAAAGTATATCAGATATTATCACTTCTGGTTCTCTGCATGTTGGTTTCCAGAGTTCTCAATGTAGTGTAGATAAACTTAAAAGATACACAATGAGCTGAAATGAGTTTTTTGTTCTGAAATTAATAACAGATAACATTGGCTTTGACATTGTTTCTAATCTCCAAATTACCCATTATGTGTAGGGTTGAGAATAAGAGTAAATTGGAATAAAAAAGCTTTACTTATTATATATCATGTCTTTTGCAGAAAATACTTATTTTCTGAAGGTGCCTGATTGGCAAGCTGCCATATTCTGCCTTGGCATACTGCTGCACAATACAGCTGAATGATTACTTGATATTTCATATGACAAAATAGGCAGTAGCTACAGAAATATTAAAATCTAAGGTGGTTCTAGACCATGTATAACTCAGTAAAAGTTTTAGTGAAGATTTGGCAGCAGTAAGTGACTAATATGGTGATTTTCTAAGCCAACTTGTTAAATCAGTAGAATCCTAGTTACTGATTGCTCCTGGCTCTGATTCTATTTCCTCATCTCTATTTCCCAAGTTGAGTATGTAAATCGTTGTAAATAATATAGCTTCAATTACTGCCATATTGAGAGTTTGAAAAAAAGGAAACATAATTAAAAAGTAAATTGAATTTTCTGGGCCTTTGTAGTACAGTAAACTACGAAACAACAGTGAACTATTTTGGAAAGTCTCATTTATCAGATTAAAAATGCAAGGAATTGCTCTCTGTCCTCATCAGGTTTAGCATAATTATTAAATTTGAAGCAGTTTATTAATTTAACATAGTTGCTTGAATAATTACTGTTTGAAAAGTTAATGACACTTAAATAATATGAACTTCAAATAACGTTTCAAATAATCATTGAAATTTAAATTGTTGGATGCAGTCAGCTTTTAAGGCATCTCCTGTGATGTGCTGAATTATTTATGTTGAAAATAACCTTCCCAACACTTTAAAGGGGCACTGTCTTCAGATAAAATGACCAACAAATTTACTCATTTGAGAAATCACATTCTCTTCACTGTGAATGACATTGCTGTCATTATACTTCAGAAAATTAAGTGGTGAAGGATAGAAATGGACCCAATCTTTGCACACTTTTACAAGTTTTTATTTGTAGTGATTTATATTACAAATATACTCCCCCTAAAAGGCACTACCATTCAGTCTATTTCACTTTATAGGAGCACAGATGAACCATCAGTTAATGACTAATACTTACATGCAATTAACACAATTAACATGATGTTGAAAAGTGTACGATTAATATATTATCATCTTTGAAATTTAGATTTCAAAATATTTTGTCAGCGATCAGTGGACTGTGGACCCTGATGACATTAATGGAAAGGCTGTTGGGTGTACAACAGGATAGAGTAAGTATGCAAGGCATTAAGTTTGTTTTCAGTTTAGTTTAGAAATGCCAAGTATTGAGTTTAGAAGCATTTTTAGTTCCTATTCTAGAAGGAATTCAGGGAATAAATCATCTTAGCAGAAGGGTTTAATTTGTGAAACCTCCAAGCAGTTTGTAAAAATGTTTAAGCTCTCAGATCTGTGAGAGGTTCATGTCAGTAGATTTGGAAAGGACTATTTGAATTATCGTCTTAGACCACAGTAAGGAAATTGTCAGGAACCAGTTAAGTAGATCAGTGGGAAGTAACTTGTTTGGACTTCAGTCTCTGTCATGGATAGAGTTGGGAACAGGTTGGAGCTTGTCTTGCCGTGCATTTCAAGATCATCCCAATTGTTTCATATATTGAGGTAACTATTTTAAAAATGTCTTCCTTTGAATCATAATCTTCAATTCTGTTATTAAAGATTGTCTGCAGCTTCATACAAATATGTGACTAACTACTTTAATTAACTACCAACTTAGTGAACTAAGCAAAACTTTGGTCTAACATGTTAAATTTCATTCCGGGATCTGACTTGTCCATTAGTACCATCAACTGGGATCACAGCAATATAAAATAAATAGCCATTAGGTGGTTTATGGTCCTTTTAGTTGTTTCTTGGTGTCATATTGTATCAAAACAACTTCTCAAACACTCCTGGTGAAGTTGCTGCTCTACTGAAACAGACGAATGGCACATTCTTGTCAACCATTTGTCTCAAACGGGGTTTTATTTTTTGACTCATTTTGGGGATGTGAGATTGATGACAAGGCCAATTTTTATTGCCTAGTCCAAACTGCAGTTGGGAAGGTGGGTTTGAGAAATTGGCATTGAGCGGCTACTGTGTCATTGGTTACATAGTTGACCATCAAGCCATGACTGACACCAAAAGTGTCAAGCAAACATCAGGCAAAGATGGAATTGAGTGCATTCTGGTTAAAAGCTAACACACAAAGCTCAGCCATGCTTACCACATAGCATTGAGTCACAGAGTCATAGAGATGTACAGCACAGAAACGGACCCTTCGGTCCAACTCGTCTAAGCCGATCAGATATCCTAATCTAATCTAGTCCCACTTGCCAGCAGCCGGCCCACTCCAAACCCTCCCTATTCAAATACCCATCCAGATGCCTTTTTAATGTTTCAATTGTACTCACCTCCACCACTTCCTCTGGCAGCTCATTTCATACACATACTACCCTCTGCGTGAAAATGTTGCCCCTTAGGTCTCTTTTATATCTTTCCCCTCTCACCCTAAACCCATGCCCTCTAGTTCTGGACTCCCCCACACCAGGGAAAAGACTTTGTCTATTTACCCTATCCATGCCCCTCATGATTTTATAAACCTCTATAAGGTCACCTCTCAGCCTCTACTGCTCCAGGGAAAACAGCCCCAGCCTATTCAGTCTCTCCCTGTAGCTCAAATCCTCCGACCCTGGCAACATCCTTCTACATATTTTCTGAACCCTTTCAAGTTTCACAACATCCTTGCACGCAATATTCCAAAAGCAACTTCCTATAAATTCAGAACAAACCAAAGGGACCCGTTTGTTCAGATTGCAAAGTGACTGGAATGTAATGCAGAATACCTCCAACATTACAACCCTGACATCAGCTCAATCCTCACATCAGCTCGACCATTCTTGGCTTTCTCCCATGTTATTACCATGATGTAAGCCATGAGTAGAAACCTCAGATAATGATGATTTCAAATAGAGAGAAAACAAGGCAAAAGTAATTAATGACACTTATATGTCAGTGTAAGGTGAGAAGTCAGATTGTGGAGTGTTAAGGTGAATGGGCCATGGCGTATCTAAATTAATAATACAGTACTTGAATGTATGGATAGATAGAAGAAAATCAATAACACATGGAAAGTTGTTTAATTCGGATAATTAAAGATTACTTAAAAGAAGGTATGAGATAGAATACTAGTACAGGTTAAACATGTACCATTCTACTGAAATCAAAACCTTCTTTTAAGTATTATTCTATTCATATCTATTCCAATAAACGGTAGTGGGTATGTTTGCCGAGCTGAGAAGTTGCTTTGCAGATTTTCGTCCCCTGTCTCGGTGACATCTTCAGGGATTTGGAGCATCCTGTGAAGTGCAGCTGTACTGTGTCTCCTGGAATTCATTTAGTTCCATTCCTGCTGGGGTTGCCGGTTCCAGTTATAGTGGCCAGTATATTGGGTCCAGGTCTATGTGATGTTGATGGAGTCCGTGGCTGAGTGCCATACTTCTAGAAATTCTCTGGCTGTCCTACATTTGGCTTGTCCTATGATCGTTGTGTTGTCCCAGTCAAATTTGTGGTCCTTGTCATTTGTGTGTATGGCTGGTAGGGACAGCTGGTTGTGTAATTTAATGGCTAGTTGGTGTTCTTGATGCAGATTGCTAGTTATCTGCCTGTCTGCATTAGGATCTTGTTCAAAAGAGCTACAACTCACTGCAGCACTCCTGACCTATGAAGGGAAGAAGAACACCTCTACAGAGTCTTCACCAAAAATGGCTATCCCCACAACTTTATTCGCAGATTCCTAACAGACAAACAATGTGATGAGGACATGCCACGACCTAACTCACTAGCCATGCTACCTCACATAAAGAACAGCTCGGAATTGACAGTCAGACTTTTCCGACCACTGGGATCCATGACAGCCCATAAACCGACAGCCACACTCAGACAACAGCTTTTCCTGAGACGTTTTCACCCCAAGACTGGTTCCTCTGATTCAGACTTTGACACGGGCGATGTGTACCAGACTGTAGCTCATCTTCTGTATCCAGAGTATGTCAGGAGAGTTTCCTCCTCTTCTCCCGGTGGTAATGGTATCAAGGCTGCATCCATCTTGGACTCCGAGGTTTGCTTGACAGCTTTCAGGTGATCCACATGTTTGTTCAGGACTGTATACCCACCCGAACTTTATAAGAATTGGACCTGACCTCACATCAAACTCTAGATTAGAGTGGTGCTGGAAAAACACAGCAGGTCAGGCAGCATCCGAGGAGCAGGAAAATCAACATTTCAGGCAAAAACCCTTCATCAGAAAGGGCTTTTGCCTGATAGATAAGACCTTTGAAGCTCCATGATTAATTATTCTGCTAATAGAGTTTAAAAATTCACTTCCAGAGATGCTAAGAATTCATATGGAGGAACAGAAAGTTCAGGAAGTGAGAAGGGCTGCAGACTTAGCAGATGAATACATGTTGGTGCCTCAAACACGATTCCGGCCAGAATTTTGTCCAGTGAGGGATCCTACACTATGAAAGAATGAGTAGAGAGCACTGGTAAGAATTCATCACATGTTAAAGAAGCCCAAGAGGGTGGACAGGAGGCAATAGGCCTCTGGTGTTTTCACTGTAGTGGAGTGGGACACAGATAATTGCAATGCCGGTGGTTTCAGAAGGACATTGGGAAAAGGTGTTTTCACTGCCAGAAGGTAGGACACATAAAGTCACAGTGCTGGTCATTAAGGAAGGGCCCTGTGTGAAAAAGATGTGGAAAAGAAGCTAAGCCAGTGGCTTAAGTGACAGTAATGAAGGTAGTAGAGGAAACCCCAAGCAGAGCCGAGGAGCTGCAGGAGAGTGCAGCTCCTCGGCAGGGGCTGGGTATGGAGTTAGTACCTGATCTCTAAAAAAAATTCATCTCTGTGGGTAAAGTTTACTCAGAAAGAACAGGGGGAGAAGGATAAGAAGTTATAATTTTGAGAGATACAGATCTAACCAGTCACTGATAGTAAGAGATGAGTATGCACTCTTTCTGATCTGTTACCTGAGTGTGTGGCAATTTGTGGGATAGATGGACAGAAATTTAGCGTTCCCCTATGTAAGATTAGGTTGGAGTGCCAACCGAAGACTGGGGAAGTAACAGTGGGAACGATTGACAGAGTGTCAGTTCCAGGAATTCAATTTGTTCTTGGGAATGATTTGGCAGGGTCCAAGATGCGAGTGACATCCCTTGTTGTGGAGAAGCCCAAGGAAGACCAAGAAACAGAGGAGTTAAAACAGAAATATCCTGGTATTTTTCCAGATTGTGTAGTAACCAGATCCCACTATCATAAATCCAGCATGAAGCGAAAAATAAAGAGAAAGATGAAGGAGTTGAGGTTAGCGGACACCCTATTTGATGTAATGGTGCAGGAAAAATCTGAACAGGCAGAGGGTCAGACAGAAGTGTTTAGTCCTGAAAGGCTAATGGACTTGCAACAGCAACTCAAAATTATAGAAGATATATATGTGGATGTGTACTCTCAAAAGGAGACAGAGAATATTCCGGAGGCTAAGTATCTGAAAGATAGAATCCTAAGATGGAAATGAGACCATGGCAGGCTAGTGCAGAGGAAAAATGGGCTGAAGTGTACCAGTAGCACACAGGCAGGAATTGTTACGGGTAGCACATGAACTACCTGTAGGAGGTCAGCTAGGGGTACGAAAGACTCAGGCTAAGGTACAAAAACATTCTTATTGGCCTGAAATGCAAATAAAAATGTGGTTAACTTTTGCCATGCGTGTCATACATGTCAAATTGTAGTTAAGCCACAGGCGGTAATAAAACCAGCCCCTTTGTTGCCAATTCCCACATTTGAAAAACCTTTCATGCGCGTTATAATTGATTGTGTAGGTCCCCTCCTGAGAATTAAAAATGGGAACCAGCACTTGTTAACCATAATGGATGTGTCTACTAGACTTCCGTAGACAATTCCATCGCGGAGTATCAAGGCAAAAAGGGTAATAGAGGAGTTAGTAGCTTTCTTCACACGGTATGAGTTACCCAGAGAGATCCAGTCAGACCAAGAGTCAAATTTTACTGCTGGGCTGTTTAAGGTAGTTATGGATAGCTTAGATATACAGCACTTTAAATCCAGTGCATATCATCCTGAATCCCAGGGAGCTTTATAAAGGTGGCATTAGACCTTGAAGAACATGTTGAAAGCATACTGTCAGGATTAGCCGAGTGATTGGGATGAAGGTATCCCATTCATAATGTTTGCTATTAGAGATGCCCCAAATGAATCTACTGAGTTTACCCCCTTCGAGTTAATATTCGGGCATGAAGTGAGAGGCCCCTTGAAATTAATTAAGCAAAAACTGACAGGACCAACGTCAAAGATCTTATACTTAGATTATGTATTGGAGATATCGGAGAGACTAAATTGAGGATGTGAGCTAACTAAACAGCACCTAAAGAGGACATAGTGTAGAATGAAACAGGTGGCAGATAAAAACTCTGAGACTCGAACATTTTCCCGAGGGGATGACGTGCTAGTACTGTTACCAGTGATAGGAGATCCCTTCAAAGCCAGGTTTAGTAGTCCTTATCAAATTGAGAAAAAGTTAAGCCAAGTGAACAATCTAGTAAAGATGCCAGATAGAAAAAAAGGTGTTGGGTATGTCATGTGAACATGTTGAAACCGTATTATATGAGAGAGAAAGAACTGGAGAAACAGGTGTTAGTTACTGCCCCGCAAAATGAAGAAGTCCTTGAGGAGTAGAATAGGTTAGTAAACTATCTGTCTCATGGGTATAGTTGAAAGATTTGTTCCTGCAGTATAAGGACATACGTAAGAATTAGATGGGGAGGACTAATGCTGTTGTATATGAAATAGACATAGGGAATACAGCTCCGATAAAACAACACCTATATCGGCTTAACCCTTTCAAATCCAGACAGGTCCAGAAGAAGGTGGAGGCCATGCTCGATGAGGATATCATTGAGGAGAAAGTGAGGTCTGCAGATGCTGGAGATCAGAGCTGAAAATGTGTTGCTGGAAAAGCGCAGCAGGTCAGGCAGCATCCAAGGAACAGGAGAATCGACGTTTCGGGCATAAGCCCTTCTTCAGGCCAGAGAGAATGGAGTTCGCCGATCGTCTTAGTTCCCAAATCAGACAGGACTCAACGATTCTTCATAGATTATCGGAAGGTCAACGCTGTTACAAAATTGGGCTCATATCCAATTCCTACATTGGAGGACTGTATCGAGAAAGTCAGACAAGCCAGCTAAATCTCCAAGTTGTACTTAGTGCGTGGTTACTGGTAGGTATTTTTATCAGAGATGGCAAAAAATATTTCTGCGTTTGTAACCCCAAATGCACTATATCAATTTAAAGTGATGCCCTTTAGAATGAAGAACGCACTCGCCACATTCCAAAGCCTCATGAACAGAGTTGTGGCTGGGTTAACAAACGGTGCAGTGTATTAGGACAATGTAGTGATCTTTAGTAAGTCCTGGAAAGATCACATGGTACAATTGCCAAAGCTCTTTGAATGACTGCGAGAAGCAAAACTGGTGCTAAACTTAGACAAAACGGAATTTGCAAAAACAGAGGTGATGTTCTTGGGTCATAACATTGGTCATGGATGGTTGACCCCATGGAACGCGAAGACGCAAGCTATCGAAGTATTTCCATGAACAATCTCGAAGAAAGAAGTGCTTTGATTCTTCGGACTCAGTGGATTCTATCCAAAGTTTGTTCTAAACTTCAGCAGTGTAGTGGCACTGTTAACCAATTGGCTGAAAAAGGACACAAAGTTTTGGTGGACAGAACAACGCCAGGAGGCACTCAACCATTTGAAATCAATATTAACTACCAAACCAGTTTTAGTGACATCAAACTTTTCAAAGCCTTTTAAAATCGCCATCAATGCTCGTGACATAGCAGTTGGAGCGGTACTACTGCAGGAAGACGAGGATGGGATTGAACTGCCAGTTGGTTACCGTTTGAAGAAACTCAGCGTTCAGCAGAGGAAATACTCCACGATTGAAAAAGAACTATTGAGTTTGGTACTGGCCTTACAACATTTTAATGTGTGTGTCACAAACAATGTGTCGGAGACAGTAATGTATACGGATCACAAACCTCTTACATTCTTAGAATTTTTTAAAAACAAGGATATGAGACTATTTCGTTGGAGTCTTATGGTATAAACATTTAATTTAAAAATCGTGCATATTGCAGATCATAAGAATGTAATCAAAGATCCATTATCACGGATTTAACTGATAAAGTTTAGATGAAATTTGTATTTATCCCATTTATACACATATGTGATGAAGTTAAGGTGAACTTAGATTAAAGTTATCTGTATGTTTGGATTAGATTGTTTACAGTGTGGAAATAGGCCCTTCGGCCCAACAAGCCAAAGCGCAACCCACCCAGACCCATTCCCCTACATTTACCCCTTCACCTAACACTACGGGCAATTTAGCATGGCCAATTCACCTAGCCTGCACATATTTTTGGACTGTGGGAGGAAACCCACGCAGACACAGGGAGAACGTGCAAACTCCACACAGTCAGTCGCCTGAGTTAGGAATTGAACCCAGGTCCCTGGCGCTGTGAGGCAGCAGTGCTAACTGCTGTGCCACCGTGCTGCCCACTTTAATTAAGCTTTATTGCCTCACTCAGCAGTTTCAGCCTACACACTGTAGACAAGTTAGTTTCTGCAGCTCATTTGCAGGAGGGGGGTGCAATCAAGAGTCAACCACACTGCTGTGGGTCTGGAGTCACGTGTAGGCCAGACCGGGTAAAGGGTGCAGCTGGGATGACTGAGTGAATCCTTTCCTGAAATGGTAGCGTCATTCACTAAAAAGGACATGAATGAATAAGGTGGGGTTTTTCTTCCCCTGAAAATGGTTTCATCGTTTATTTCTGAACTCCAGATTTCAATTGCACCATCTACCATGGTGGGATTCAAACCTGGGAGTCCCTGGAACTGGGTTGATAGTCTAGTTGAAAATGGCACTTTGTCTGTCGCTCCTTCAATTACCCTGCGATGGCACGTGAACTCGCTGATGTCTCTGGAGGTAGGAGGAGCAGGTGAAGCCCTTCCTGCACTTGGAATAGGTGAACGGCCTCTCCCCTATGTGGATCCGCTGGTGGGTCAGCAGGCTGGAAGAATTGGTAAACCCCTTCCCACACTCAGGGCAGGTGAATGGCCTCTCCCCTGTGTGGACCCACTCATGCTGCCGCAAATTGCTCACATGACTGAATCTTTTCCCGCACACAGAGCAGGTGAACGGCCTCTTCCCTGTGTGGACTCGCTGGTGCTTCAGCAGACTGGAAGAGTCAATGAGTCCCTTCCCGCACTCGAGGCAGGTGAATGGCCTCTCCCCCATGTGGACCCGCTCATGATTCCGCAAGTTGCGTACATGATGGAATCTCTTTCCACACTCGAAGCAGGCAAACGGCCTCTCCCCAGTGTGGAGCCACTGGTGCCTCAGCAGGTTACCAACATGACTGAAAACCTTTCCGCATTCAGGGCAGGTGAAGGGCCTCTCCCCCGTGTGGACCCGCTCGTGCCTCTGCAAGCTGCTCATACGACGGAAAGCCTTCTGGCACTCTGAGCAAGCGAACGGCCTCTCCCCAATATGGACCCGCTGGTGGGTCAGCAGTGTAGATGAATGCACGAACCCCTTCCTGCACACCAAGCACGTGAACGGCTTCTCTCCCGTGTGGACCCACTGGTGCGTCCGCAGGTTGGAAGAATTCGTGAACCCCTTCCTGCACACTGAGCAGGTGAACGGCTTCTCCCCAGTGTGAACACGTCTGTGAATTTCCAGCGCTGAGGGGGAAGGGAATCCTTTCCCACAGTCTCCACATTTCCAAAGTTTCCCTTGTAATGTGTTTAAGGAATAGCAAAAAAAAGCCGTCTTTTCATTATGATCGTTCATTTTTTCTTAATAGGGAGGTGTTATGAAGGTATGAGGGGTACTGTACCTTTAAGAGAGTTGAAGGACTTAGCAAGAACACAGAGTACTTGAGAATTTGCAATGTAATATTTGGTCCAGCTGCTAGCAATATGTGGGTTGCTATGAGACAGAAAAACAACTTCAAATTCAGCCAATCAGTTTAAATTATGCCCCAAGATACTAACCTTCAATCAAGTTTGAATTTCGTATTCTGACAATATTAAAATTAATGAAATGATCTGATGCTTTGGGGGTATAAGACAGGGAAAAATTGAACAGTTGGAGGAGAACTGCCAGAAGACCAACAGATGTAGGCTGCTAGTAAGAACTCTCTGAGAGATACCTGTCTGGAGAAGGAGATGGACAGGAAAAAAGATCGACAGTGATCTGGAGAGCAAATCGAAAGAGAAATATGCCAAGAGAAGATTCAACAGCTGGCTGGTTTTGAAATTTGAATTTTTTAGTAAAATTTAATCGAGGGTTTTATTGGACCAGTATTGTAGAGGGGAAGGTAAAAGATAGGTTCAGATAAATGAGTCTTAAATAATTATCAATTAATTATTCTCTGTTAGATTTTAAAAAAGACATTATTAATTTTTACTTTAAATCATGATGTTTGGGATAGTTCTTTGCCTCTTGAGTTTTCACAGATTACAGTATGGGGTGACTCTTTTCTGCGTGTCGGGTTTAGGCTAGCAGAGGGATTTACCCCATGTCGCAACAAATATTACAAAGTAAGTTGCTGATGTAGTTGAGATGCTGTACGTTTCTTCCCTTCTGTCTCTCCCTTTCTGTCTCTCCCCTACTATCTCTCCCCCTCTGTTCTTCTTCCAATGATCCTCCCTCTCTGTTTCTCCATGTCTACATTACAAAACTGTAAGTGGATTGGGCCTGTGCCATGATGTTTCATAGAGACTGGTACATGTTGGTTGCCAATGTTCACAGATGTGACGTGCATATGGCCGATGCCTGCGATGTTTGGTGCCTAGCATCCAATGTGGAGATCCTTTCGAGCAAGTGCTGAGGTGAACCCATCAAGAACATTGTGGATAGCACGGTGGCTCAGTGGTACTGCTGCATCACAGCACCAGGGGCCCGGATTCAATTCCAGCCTTGGATGATTGTGCAAACTCCCACAGACAATCTCCCTGTGAATGCTTGGGTTTCCTCTGGGTGCTCAGGTTTCCACCCACAGCCCAAAGATGTACAGGTTAGGTGAATTGCCCATGCTAAATTGCCTACAGTGTCCATGGATGAGTAAGCAAAGTGGATTAGCCATGGTTAATGTGTGATTATTGGGCTAGAGTAGGATGCTGGGTCAGAGTTGGATGCTCTTTTAAAGGTCAGTGCAGAGTCATTGGGCTGAATAGCCTCTTTCGGCACTATCGGGATTCTATAGTCCTAATCCATTCTGGATTCCAGATCATATTTTCCTGAAGTCTTGTTTGTATGGCGAGGTTAGTAAGATTGTAAACTGTGGTGAAGTAGGCTGTTAATAAGGTGTTTAACAAGCAACAACGAACATCATTTGGGATCTCACCACATCACCCGAGAAAAGCATTCTTTTCTTTATTTCATAAATATACTTTATTCATAAAAATTCTTTGTATACATAGACATTGTCACAAATGTAAATCCATCCTGTACAGTTGTATATCAAATAAACAAAACAAAAACATTGGACTTTGACTCTATCCAACTGTCTTGTATGTACAAAACCAATATTTACATATATTTGAGACACTGGGAGCGTCCGATAACTGAATGGACCCCCATTTACCTTTATCAGGAAGACCTCAGGCAGTGGTCTTTCCCCACTGCACCATGGTGGCAGCTGCCTTAAGCTTTAGTGAATCCCTCAGCATGTGGTCCTGGACCTTGGAATCTGCCAGTCTGCAGCATTCGGTTGGGGTCAACTCCTTGTTCTGGAAGACCAACAGGTTTTGGGCATTTTTCACCAAGCTGTTGGTCCTCCAGGCGTAATTGATATTTGTCTTGGTGTGTGTCCCAGGGAACAGACTGAAGAGTGTAGAGGGGGAGCTGCTTGGGACAAACCTCAACACAAACCACAGCATCGTTCTCCAGACTTCCACTGCAAAGGCACATTCCAGATGGAGATGTGCGACAGTGAGGTGATTGCAACAATGAGATGTGCTTACCAGACATCTCATCCGATTCTACCACTCATCTGGCCATAGTCCAACATCATTAAGATCCTGATTAGATGCAATTCTCTGTGTTTCTTCCTTTATTTACCCTAACACACATAGGACACTTCGAGGTTAATACATCTGTCCCGCACTGACCATATCATTACTTTTCTTAGAAGGGTGAGTAGGGCTGTTATGGTTGAGATATGGTTCACTAGCTCATTAACATAACCATTAGTCTACAAAGTGAAGAGTTAAAATATTCTTCTTTATTGTTGACCTCATTAAAGCTAATTGTAACGTGAAAAAAGAAACTGGCTTAGTTTGCAACTGGCAGAAAAATAAACCTTTCAGGTACTTTGATCTCACAAAAATGGGCAAAATGAAATGGAATTTATTTCAGAAAGAAGAAATGAGTAGCGACTTTAAGCATATGGTTTTAAGTACTATAAGTACATTAAGTAGATTCTATTAAGGAACTCAGCTGCTAAAAATAAATTGATTTTAGTGAGAATTGGATGCTGTCAGCTAACGTATAAGAAGGGAGTCAAAAGGCAGCACTTGGTTTCATTAAAGTGGGTTGTCTGGGGCTTTGAATGTCTCCAGAATCAATTTGCCTGGCAATGAGGAGGGCACAGTTACAGTCAATTCCTCAGTTGTGTAAGTGGATTCTGGATTGTATTGTTTGGATGTCTTCAGAGTGTTGATTTTATTGGTACATTTTACTGAAACTATAAAGTTGTGCAATAAAATGGAAAATTGAAAGTCTCAGGAGCAGTCCCAAATCAAACCATTTCAAGCAAAGGTTCTGTAACATGAGATTGAAGCACATGGACTGTATGAAGGTTTTAACAAGGATCTTTAATTCTATTGACATCAAACCTTTATAACCCTTAATGGAAAAACTGAATTTGGAGAACAAACTATTTACAATGAGGATGGACATTAGAGGATAGTTGGGGAGTTTTTCTGACTGGAGGTCTATGACCAATGATATTCCACAAGGATCAGTGCTGGGATCTCTGTTGTTTGTATTACAGGTAAATGATTCGGATGAAAGTGCAGGTGGTCTGAATTGCAATTTTGTAGACGACACAAAAGTTGGTGGTGTTGTGGATATAAAAAGATACAGTACGATAGAGATCAATTGTAAAGTTGGCCAGAGAAAAGTCAGATGGAGTTTAATCCAAACAAATGTGAAGTAAGGCATTTTGGGAAGTCAAATGCAAGAGGGAATTTAATAGTAAATGATAGGACTCTTGTACAGAGGAATCTTGGGTATCAAGTGTGTAGCTCTCTGAAAGTGGCAACACAAGTGGATAAAGTGGTAAAGAAGCTATAATGTACTCTTACCTTCATCAGTCAAGGCATTGAGGACAAAATTTGGCAAGTCATGTTGGAATGTAGCTGTGTAAGACTTTAGTGAGGCCAATTTGGAGTATTGTGTGCACGTTATGGAAACAATATAGAGGTTTTGGAGAGGGTGCAAAAGAGTTTGCCAGGGTGGTGCCTGAATGTTTTCCCTGGAACATCGGATGCTGAAGGTCCACAACACCACCAACTTTTGTGTCGTCTACAAAATTACAATTCAGACCACCTACACGTTCATCCGAATCATTTATCTATAATACAAACAACAGAAGTCCCAGCACTGATCCTTGTGGAATACCATTGGTCATAAGTATATAAAATTATGAGAGGTGTTATTAGAGTGGATAATCCAAGTTGTTATCCCAGGGTGGAATACTAGGGGCATAAGTTTAAGATGAGAGGGGGAAAATTTAAAGGAGATGTACGAGGGAAAGTTTTACACAGAGGGTGGTAGGTGCCCGAAACACGTTGCCAAGGGAGGTGGTAGAAGTAGATACGAGAGCAAGGTTTAAGAAGCATTTAGACAGAAACATGAACAGAAAAGGAATAGAGGGATATGAACCATGTGCAGGCAGTTGTAAGTAGTTTAGAATTGCATCATGGTCAACATAGACATGGTGGGCCAAAGGGCCTGTTCCTGTACTGTTTTAAGTCTATGGCATTCATCAGATCAACCCAGAGATCATCTCTAACATTTAACGTTATTGCAAATATTCCATGTCCAAGGGACCCAGCTTATGTTGTCACCCTGCCATGATCAGGGTCATCTTCTTTTGGTTTCTCAAACTACAGCATCTGCCAAAGCTGGTCATCCACTTCCCTGCCACTTGCCAGCTATCAGTCACCGTCAGAATCCTGGGTCTGCTATCTGTGGCGTTGGCTCCTTAATGCTGTATCGCACCAGTCTGGCACACTTGCTCCAACTCGCAACTGCTGTCTTGCTATCTCCCACTCTCTTTCTCTCTATCTATCTATCTCTTTCTCTCTGCGATTGCTGCTCCTGGCTGTCCTACAACCAGCGCCCTGAGCTCCAGCTCCAGCTCCAGCTCCAGCCCTGCCTGCTGAGGATTTCCTCTTCTGTTCAGAAAGGTCCTCCTGGGCTGATGACATCTGTTGGCAGGGGTCTCCTGCTCTGCAGTGGGATGTCTTTCAGTGGATGGGGCCTAGTAACTGGCCCTGCTCTGCACTCAGAAGTCACAAAGCTAAAGTCCCACTTACCTTCCCCTCAAAATGGCTTCTAAAATTCAGTCATGGGATGTGGACATTGATGGCAGGACCAGCATCTAATGCTTATCCTTAGATAGCCCATTTCTAATGGAATGCAAAGAAATGTATTTCAAGATGTCGATATTCTATGTCTTTGGTTAGGTTGCAGAAACTGGGCCTGCTCTCCCTGCAGCAAAGGAGGTTGATAAGATTTGATGAAGGTGTACAAGATTCTTGTGTAATCTCTCTTGAAGAGGAAATATGTAAACAAAAATAAAAACCAAATTGTAGAACATGTGACTAGCAGCTATTGCACAGTCCAGCTTGCAGCCTGCAGAGTGAGGGGATGCTTCGCATTAACAAGCTTTGCTCAAGCTTTGTAAGAAATCTGACTGCTGAACAATCCTGGTAATATGTCTTCAAATAAACAGGACCTATATCCAGCATGCCCCAATGTTGTTATCTTATCTCTCACAGCTAGAATGCAATATATCTTTCAAGAACATGCTCATTATTACATCACCGCATCATGGTATATGACCTGACAGGAGAAATGTCTCAATCTACAGCTCGCTGTGTGTTCTTGCTATGTGACATGCTGAGGGACGCGTGCTGCATTTTACGTCTAAATTACTCAGCTTGATCCCAGACACGCAAATACCTGTGATGGTTATATCTGTAGAAACCAGAAACTATAATAAAGGTGCATCGAATTTCTCAGTATGACTTTAGCCATGTCAAATTCTTTTGTTACTGGAGCTAACGTAAATGTCAGGCAATCAGGTATGAATATCCTGCTGGGGCTAAAAAGCCGATCACTGTATCCCGAGCAGATTGTGAGAGCAGAACAACCCTCAATTCACAGTGATGACTGTTCATAAAGAAAAGGCTTTTTATCACATCCATCATATCACAGTGACAGCAGATCACAGTTATCACATCATGTGTTGCTGTGCTGCAGTACCTGTTTATACAAGATTTCCGAGATATCATTTCAAGTACTTTGTAAATCAGACTGAACACTACAGGACCCAGACCTCAAAGCACTCTGAAGAGCGAAAGCAGCAGGTTGTGAGAGTACTGATCTGTAAATTAAATAACCAAGTAGTTATCTTACTTTCACAGAATCCCTACATTGTGGGAACAGGCCATTTAGCCCATCAAGTCCACACCTATCCTCCAAAGAGCATTCCACTCAAATCCATCTCCTACCCTACAGCCCTCAATTTCCCATAGATAACCCATCTGCACATCCCTGGACACTTTGGGCTATTTTGGAATAGTCCACCTAACCTGCACATCTTTGGACTGTGGGAAGAAAACGATGCAGACACGGGGAGGACATGCAAACTCCACACGGACAGTCACCCAATGGTGGAATTGAGCCCGGGTCCGTGTGAGGCAGCAGTGCCACTGTGCCACTTTTCTTGCTCAACTTCCATATCTATCAAGCTGTAATAATGCTTTATTGCTGGTACAAAAAACACCAAGTGAATTTACAGCTTCTTCCTGACAGTAAGGTTAAGATACAGCAGTTTAAAGATCTCCTACACTATTTACAGTACAGTCAGAAACTTAAACACTTCTCACTGGCTTAACATTAAAATTGGCATCAAGGTTGTAGTGATTGGAGCCAGGTTGACTATGAGGCCCTTGATTGGCATTGTTAACCTGCACCAAACAGGAAAGCCCTGGATGACCAATATAACCAGGCAACACTCAGCTGTTTCTTTTCTTCCTGGTGGTGGAATATGAATAAAATTTTCTGCATTCGTTGTTTCTTCACAGTGTCCTACACTTGCATGCACACGGCATGTGTGCTGGGCAAAAATAAGCGCTAGCACTGTTTGGCGGTAGAATGGGGGGTGGGTTTAGGAAAAAAAATAGCCAGGAGATCATATAAGCATTGCCCTTTGATGAGAAGGGCACTGCTTGTCACTGGCTACTTGGGTGTTTCTTTTCTTCCTGGTGGTGGAATATGAATAAAGTTTTCTGAACTCGTTGGTTCTTCACTTTGTCCTACACCTACATACACATGACATGGGTGCGAAGAAAATAAGGAAAAAAATATACAGAACAACCTCGGTTATCTAAACATCAATTATCCGAATTTTGGATTATCTGAACAAGATCTCAAGGTCCCTGTACTGTACATGCATTTCAATTGAAGTAGGAAAATGCTATTTCTCATTCATTTAATTCATCTTTTGGAAATATCAACAGGAATATAGATGCAAGTATGCTTTAATAAATAATTAACTTCAAATAAATACTCCAGATGTGACGTTAGAGTTACAGTTAATAGAACATAGAACATAGAACAATACAGTGCAGAACAGGCCCTTCGGCCTCTATGTTGCACCGACCTGTGAACTATTCTCAGCAAATACTCCAGATGTGACGTTAGAGTTACAGTTAATAGAACATAGAACATAGAACAATACAGTGCAGAACAGGCCCTTCGGCCCTCTATGTTGCACCGACCTGTGAACTATTCTCAGCTCGTCCCCCTTCACTATCCCAAAATCACCCATGTGCTAATCTAAGGATTGTTTAAATGTGGCTGAGTTGACTACATTAGCAGATAATGCATTCCACACCCTTACCACTCTCTGTGTAAATACCTGCCTCTGACATCTGTCTTAAATCTATCACCCCTCAAAATGCCCCCTTGTACACGCTGACATCATCATCCTAGGAAAGGGACATTCACTGTCTACCCTATCTAATCCTCTGATCATCTTGTATATCTCTATCAAATCCCCTCTTAGCCTTCTTCTTGCCAATGAGAACAGGTTCAAGTCCCTCAGCCTTTCCTCATAAGACCTTCCGTCCAGACCAGGCAACATCCTGGTAAATCTCCTCTGCACCTTTTCCAATGCTTCCACATCCTTCCCGAAATATGGGGACCAGAACTGTATACAATATTCCAAGTGTGGCCGCACCAACGTTTTGTATAGTTGCAGCATGATATTGCAGCTCCGGAACTCAATCCCTCTACGAATGAAATCTAACACACCGTATGCCTTCTTAACAGCACTATCTACCTGGGTGGCAACTTTCAGGGATCTATGTACATGGACTCCAAGATCCCTCTGCAGATCCACACTACCAAGAATCTTTCCATTGACCCAGTACTCTGCCTTCCTATTATTCTTAGTTAAGTCTTACACTTTTTATAAAAAAGGCTCTCCAATCCTTATTCCCCCTGAGGACGAAGGTTTGTGACTGTGAACACACAAGAATAACATTTGTGCAAACCCGAGCTGTGCGCTCTAACAGCAAGATTCCCACTCAACATTGACTCGCTCCGAGTTGCAAACCCAACAATTTGTTTCCTCAGCTCATTCTTTGGAGAGTTAAGTCAAAAAATGCGCTTGCTTCCTTTGCTTTTTCCTCCCGTTATCCAAGGACGACTGTTTTTTTCCAAACAAAAAGTAGTTCAATATCTTTCAACTGACCAGCGAATTTAATGTAACGTTTTTTTGATGGTGGAGAGCCAATCGTAGTGAGTTAGCACACGTGAAAGTAAACAGGAGGAAAACTTAACAGGAGAAAACACGAGAAAAACATTACCCTCCTAAAAAGAATTGATGAGAGGACAGAAACTGAAGTCAGTGAAAAAATCTTCCCTCTCTCTTGTGTTCCCCTACATTTTGTGCCCCTCTCTCTCTCCGATCTCTCTAAGGGCTCGGTGGTTGCTGAGGAGGGAGGAACAACGCTTGGTTAGTGTGGATGGTGGGACAACACTGAACAGAAAGATGCTGGCTGGTGTCGAGCACTGGGTTAAAACCGAGGAAAATCTCAGTGAAAGATTTCACAGACTTCAGTCAAACTCTAGCCAAAAAGTGATTTTATTTGTAAAATACCATGAATTTTTAAGCAATATCCAGTTTATGCACATTTTATCGATTGAATGAACGAACATCTCTGTAGACATGCTTTTTTACATAATTATGTTCAGCATGACTTAGTTGTTTAGAATCAGACCGGTTTTCCGAACAAAATACTTAACTGCCCATCTCAGTCAGACAATCTGTATATAATCAAGAGATTTAGAATCTCCTCAGTTCAATGGGCTGACTCTGAGCTGGCTGGCCACAGTCAGTATACTGTACATAAGTAAACAAAGAGTAACTTGGTGATGGAATTCCAGCCGCTGTGCAGTTATTTCAAAGGTGCACTGTCAATTTAGCTCTGGAGTCCTTCTGTTTGAAATAAAAGCATTTTAAGCACTAAGAATTGATTTTCTAACACAAAGAAACTTATCTGTGTGTAGAGATCCATTGGTTCCATCTTTTTATTTCCTTAATTTGGCACCAAAGCTTTTGTGATGTTATCCCTCTAACATTGAAGCCTGCTACAACAAGACTTCATTCCGAAAGACACAGCCTCAAATGCAGCTTCACTGATTTTAAACGGGTTACAACATTGAAACATACAGTCAAATTAAAAGAAGAAAAAACTAAAAAGCCAGAGCACAGGAAGACAAATAGTCGAGAGGAACGAACAAGCCCTATATTCTATTTCAATAAAAGATAGCCACAAGCCTTCAACAAGAAATGGAAAACAAACATTTAATTATGGATAGCCCAGTGATGACATCTTCCCTGAATTATGGCTACTTAAGCAACATATACAGCTTTATTTTTGCAGATCAAACAGTAAATTATCCTGAGAGGAGGTTTCCAAAAGGTTTAGTAAGGTTTTTGCAGAATAAACATATCCCTTTTTTCTGAGGATGACAAAAAAATTCAGAGAAGATCCAAAAAATATTTGAAGACCAGTTCAAAGTAAAAATCCAATTCAGAATGAACAGACTCTGATTCATGATGTTCAGACATAAAATCCCAGGAGCTCGCAATATTTAGGCAGCCATTTGGATAGTATTGTTTCTGACAATTACCATTTGGGCTATCAGTAAGTCAAAACTTATTCCAACAACAGTTATAGGACTATTCAAATACTCTGAAGAAGGGTCGCTGGACTCAAAACATTACCTCTGCTTTTTCACTGCATCTGCGGGGTTTCTCCAGCAATTTCTGGTTTTCTTTCTGATTTCCTGCATCCATAGTTGTTTGTTTTGTTTTAGTGGAAATGTACTTGGCTGTGTTTATGTTGTTGACATTAAAATGGCCATGGACCAGACAAAGACAGGGCATAACCACAATCTTCACCCATCAATGGTAGCTGAACAACAACGCTGACTGGTATTTATCAGCACAGGGTGCCAGGTCAACACCAGCCAAGTAAACCTTATTGGTTCATGTACTCCAGCCATGGGCTTCCTCCCAATGTATAGTTGTTTAGCATCCTCCCATTGAGGATGCTAAACAAAAATGCCCTCTGCATAGGATTAGGAGAATCTGTGGCATTGTTTGGACTTTTCAACTTCCACTTGCTAACTTTCTATTCCTACTGGTAACTATTGCTAACTATTCCGAACTTTGTTGAAAAGATGTTGCGACTGAAAGGTTTCCTGAAGAAGGGTGTCTCCTATGTAACATACCTTAGACTAAAATGTCTTTGATTCTGTCCAGCAGGCTCTGACAACAAAATCTTGCCTAGCAACCAATGGTCTAACCATTCTGAAACATGAGACTTTCTTCTTCAATGACAGAATAAAAGAGACACAAGACCAGCAAGTATTTTGGTTCTCAACTTAAATCTGAAAAGGGTTGTTTAAAATCAAACAGTATGGAAAGGATTGCTACACTTTTTAAATGCAAGACACTCATTGTAACACAGTGTAATGTTCTTTGTTCTTTGCTGCCTGCCCTCGCACTAGGGGAAGTTGCTATGTATGAGCTGCAGCCAGGGGATACGTACACAACAGAGAGCTGTCTTGTCTTTGGAGGGGTAACTAGTTATTGATGACAAAATCATTCTGCTTCCCAACAGCTATGTGATTGGCTCCCAGGTACCTGAACTGCTTGTGGGTGTGAAAGTTCAGTCTGAAGCCATGTGGACCTTCAAGAAGGAAGGAGCAGTCCCTTTCTCAGCAGTAGAAAAGCACCTCAAACCGGACCAAAGCCATCTTACTTTTCCTCATTGCTTGATGCAAGCTGCAGCTCTTAAACAATACATCAGAGACTTTATAAATGTGAACTGTGCATCCTGTACGTCTTGTAAGTGAAGGACCTGTAAAGGGTAGATCAAGGAGTAGTGGGTTCAGACAAGCTAAAAGAATCATCTCAGTGAACCCTGTAAACAGGATCCACTGAACTACCTTGCCAGTCTTTCCCTCTGCCCATGATGGGTTTTTTTTGTCTGTCAGTATATGTGTGTCTTGGAGAGTTTTATTGTGGGATGAGGTGGGGCTCGAGTTTTAACCAGTAGAATTATATGTTGACAACTCAAAATTATTTATCTGTAGCAAAAATCTATTTATTTGCAATAAGCAGTAATTTTTAATAAGTACAGAAACCTGTTTCTCGCTTCCTGTCAACTTGGGTCTAAAAAGCAAGCACATGGAGAATTTTGCACACTTTTCTGAAATCTATAACTTTTGTGATGTCTCCAGGAACAGAGACACTTCATTTTCAGTGTGCTACCCCAGTGAATTGTAACATAAGCAAATAGAGAGTTATCACAACCATGCACTGGGCCAAGAGCGTGGACCAGAAATCCAGTCACAAATACCTGGATATAAGTAAAAATGAATCCAAAAAATGCAACCAGCCCTAACCATCTGAGGTCATTATTGATCCCCATATGCTTCATTGTGAGGGAAAAGAAGCGAGATTGGATCAATGCATGACATACCAATAATGCATGAAGAGAATGTGAAAAAACATTCTGAAGACAATGATTGTATGACAGTGCTGAGAGACAGCAACAAGTAGCAAGCCAACCAAGCTGTCTGCTAAGAG
This sequence comes from Chiloscyllium plagiosum, assembly GCF_004010195.1. Taxonomy (NCBI): domain Eukaryota; kingdom Metazoa; phylum Chordata; class Chondrichthyes; order Orectolobiformes; family Hemiscylliidae; genus Chiloscyllium; species Chiloscyllium plagiosum. Next base: position 23,892,694 of record NC_057742.1, read on the forward strand.
AAACCAAGAACAATACATCCCTCACCAGGTGAGTATATGATTAAGAAGTTGGGCTGAGTTGTCAAACTTCAAAAACATTATATTGAACTTTGAATTGCTATTCTTGTTTGTACCATTATTGAAAAGGTAGCTGACACCTATATGCAACTATGTATCTCTGTTTGAGATCTCTTTTTCTTTGGAAATAGGGAGATGTGTTATGTCTGCACTGTCTATTTGTGATGTATCTTTAAGGGACAATTTTAGAAATCATCATTTGATCATGGCATGCAACCTGATGGTATAAAGGTCCCTTGCAGCATGGCACACTGTAGGGATTGTGTTACAGAGTTCAGTTGTATAGCTTAGCTTTATCCCAGACGTACAAGTGCCTGTGTTTGCAATATATGTAGATGTCAGGAATTTGAATAAAAGTGTATTGAAACCTTCAATATGACATTACCAATAACTTATACTTATGTTACTGGAGCTAACATAAACCTTGCTTCAAAAGATATGAATACCTGCTGAAGATAAAAAAAAGTTCCTCCTTGTCTATCTATGGTAGATTGTAAAGACAGAGCAGATTTGGGTTAACTGCATTGGCTGTTCATAGAAAACACCCTAATCACAAATTCCACATCTGTCACATCAATACTGGCGTCCAGGCAGCAGCACATCAGGTCTGAGGTTGGTAAGTTGTTGTAAACATACACAGATGTGTTGCCTTCGCCCAACAGTTCTATGCCACTAAAGGACTGTCAGAATAGAAGTACCTCTCCTCATTTCGGAAGGAGCACTGATTGGTATTTTCTGTCAGAAGTAGAAAGCTCTTTCATACTATTTAAAAAAAGGAGCAGAGTGGCAAACTGTGAGAGATTGTCACTTCCTGGAAAAATCTGGCCCATTATTTCAGAATTCCAGCATTCATAGTGTTAATCTTGTTTTGTGTTCATATCTTCATACAGCCTGGAAATGCATGCCTGCTCTCCTGGGCTGACAAAATATCCTTTGCTTCCGTTATTGTGAGTTATGTGTTTATAAAATGGTGAGGTAAGCTCATGGTGTGCTGGGGAAAGGGGGTCTGGAAAATTTCACCTCATCTGATCTGAGATTAATGCATATATGAAAAGGTGCATTATCCATATTTAGGAGCTACTTGAATTTCCCCACAGACCATCATATTGTCCCCTGCATCATAAAGGACAAATATTCTGTCAATTTATTTTGATTGATTGATTAATTTAGTTGAATAAATGGCTTTTTACTTACTTTGCATGCCATAAGGTAATAAAGATCAGCAAAGTTCTCTTTGTTCCTTGCCAACTTGCCTCAGGCAAAATCAAAGGGTTGAGATGCTGTTCTGAAGATCAATTAAAATTCCAGGATTCTTTTGTCTTCTGAGAGATTTAAATTGTTTCTTAGTCTGATCCCTTCTTTCAAAATTGCCACACCTTTGATTTTTGCTGCTTTTAACTCTGGAAAGAGTATGTATTATACACATGCTTGGCTTAGAAAATATTACAATGCAATGTTTTAAGTGAATTTTATGTATTTTACAGAAGTTCTGAAAAAGAGTCACTTTAGATTCAAGACATGAACTCTGTTTTCCTTTCACAGATGCTTTCAGACTTGCCGAGATTTTCTGCTTTTATTTCAGTTTATAGTTTCCACATTATTTTTTGCTTTTTATTTTTATGTTTAATTTACTTTGACTTCTCTTCCAGGTATGCCCTCCCTGAAAAAGTTCTGCTCTTCTCTCTGACAGGATTTCTATTTTAATCTTTCTATCTCCCTCCTGTATTTTTTGCTTTTTATTTTTATGTTTAATTTACTTTGACTTCTCTTCCAGGTATGCCCTCCCTGAAAAAGTTCTGCTCTTCTGACAGGATTTCTATTTTAATCTTTCTATCTCCCTCCTGGTGTTTGTTAAAAGTATGTGCCAAAGCTCATCTTCACAGTCATAGCTCTTTCTTAAGTGACTGTCTCCAGCTCTGTCTTTCTAACCACAGATTCCAACTGAAGATCCATCCTTCATCTGCTCACTAGACCTTTGTCTCAGTCAGACAAGGTCTCCCCCGTAATCACCATGCTCCTTACTGACCTTTGCAAATGCATCTGTTTCTCATCCATTTGTGTCGCAGTGTTTGGTGCAGTAGACACGGAAGTGATTGCAGTTTCTGAGCCTGTATCCATCAGGGAAGGTTCCAGCATTACAAATCAATCCTACTAATTGGATATGACACGCAGCAATAGTTTGCAGCCTGGAAAGATTTGCCCTGGTTGCCAAAGTGGCAATCACCTTCCAAGATTCTATAGCCTTTACTAAGGATGCAGGACCTACTCACTTCATATACTATAAAACCTCCACGTGATTATCTAATACTCCCTTTGAGGGCACTGCGGGGATTGGAGTGATGGAAGAAGTCCTTATTATTAAATCCCCTTGTAACAAATTACAACATTTTATTACCTTTCTTTATTACTTGTCCTACCTACGTGATAACCTTTTGTGATTCAAGTATGAGAACACCTAGATCCCTCGATGTCTCAGAACTCTCTTAGAATATTAAATAATATTCCTTTTTGTTGTTCCAATCAAAATGGAAACATTGCAGATTTTCCCACACTATTCTCCACTTGCCACATCTTCATCTGCTCACTTAAGCTATCCACATGTTTTTTTGAGGTGTCTTTATGTCCTTTTGCAGTATGACCAAGACGTGAAATAGTTTCAGTTAACAATTCAGTTGGGTAGAGTCGATGTAATGTCTCATTTTGATGAGCAACTGCCATATCCAGTTTGTGTGTATGGCTATGCCAAAGCAAATACAAATTAATTCTTTACAAGATAAAAATCAGAAATCGTTTGTCTGAAATATCATGTAGAAAAATTTCAGCAATAGTATGGAGCCTCATTGAAAGCCTTTCACAGACTTTGCTTTTCTTGTCTTTGTTTCTGACTATGTCAGGGGAGTAACAAATCCGTGTAAATCTTATTGCTCCCTCCTTGCAGACACATTGTTCAAATGAAACTCTCAAAACCTGATTGAATTAAATAATTCTAGGTCACAAAAAGAAATATCCCACAAGTGAAGCACAAACTGGTGATTTCCCATGGTATACATTTAATATTTGGCAGATGCTGCTCTGAAAACAGTAATTTGTCAGTGAAGAGATCCTTCAAAAACCCACTGCAGTGCAGGAATTCTGCTTGTTTTCTTGGTCAGACAGCAACACAGTGACATGACCCAGATCCAAATGTTAAGTAAAGTTCTTCAGGTGATTGCTATGAAACAGATGCCAGTGTAATTTTTCATTTCATTCTGACCAGTCAATTGCTGAGATCAAACCCGATGCTTCTGAATCCAAAATGCTCTACCCCTGGATGTTTAGTGACTTGGATTTATGGGAGCTATGAAAGAATTATGCACAATTATTTTGTTTAATCAGAGCACTTTAAAGTAAAACATTTCCTACATTGCCATCACTTTCTTTAATTGATCATCACTTCTGTTGACTCTTCCATTGGTGTGTTGTTGTTTGACTGTTTTTTTGGACATTTAGAATCTCTACAGTGTGGAAGCAGGTCATTTAGCCCACCGAGTCCTCACTGACCTTCCGAAGAGCCTGCCACTCAGGCCCACCCTCCTACCCTGTCCTCCTAATCCTGCATTTACCATGGCTAATCCACCTGGCCTGCACACCTCAGGACACCATGAGCAATTTAGAATTGGAGAAGTTTCTCCTTATCTCTGTTCTAAAGGGTCTTCCCTTTACTCTAAGGCTGTGCCCTCCGATCCTAGTCTCTCCTTACAAGAGAAACATCTTCTCGACATCCACTCTAACCAGGCCTTTAAGTATTCTATAAGTTTCAATTAGATTCTCCCCTCATCTTTCTAAACTCTCAGCGAGTAAAGAGTCCTCAAACATTCCTCATACTTCCAGCATTTCATTCCTGGGATCATTGTTGTGAACCTCCTCTGGACCTGCTCCAAGGCCAGTCCATTCTTCCTGAGACATGGTGCCCAAATTTGCTCACAATGCTATAAATGTGGTCTGAGCAGAGTCTCATAAAGTCCTAGAAGTACATCCCTGCATTTATATTCTAGTCCTCTTGAAATAAATGCCAACATTACATTTGCCATCCTAACTACTGATTCAACCTGCAAGTTTACATTAAGAGAATCCTGGACTAGAACTCCCAAGTGTCTTTGCACTTCAGATTTCTGAATTTTCTCCTCAATTAGAAAATATTCTATGCCTCTGTTCTTCCTACCAAATTGCATGACCTTACATTTTCCCATGTTGTATTCCATTCGCTACTTCTTTGCCCACTCTCCTAACCTGTCTAAGTTCTTCTGCAGCCTCCTTGCCTCCTCAATACTACCTGTCCCTCCCACATATCTTTGTGTCATCTGCAAACTTAGTCAGATTGCCTTCAGTTCCTTCATCTAGATCGTTAATGTATAAAGTGAAACGTTGTGGTCCCAATTCTGACCCTTGTGGAATGCCACTAGTCACCGGTTGCCATCCTGAGAAGTATCTTTTTATCCCCACTCTCTACTTTCTGTCAGACAGCCAATCTTCTATCCAAACTAGTACCTTACCTCTAACACCATGGGATTTTATCTGACTCAGTAGCCTCCTGTGTGGCACCTTGTCAAAGGCCTTCTCAAATTGCAAGTAGATAACGTCAATTGGCTCTCCTTTGTCTAATCTGTTCATCACCTCCTCAAAGAATTCTAACAGATTTATCAGACATGACTTCCCTTTGATGAAACCATGCTGACTTTACCCTATTTTATCATGCACTTCCAAGTATTCAGAAATCTCATCCTTCACAATGGACTCCAAAATCCTACCAATGACTGAGGTATGGCTTATTTTAAGATGAGCCTCCAATTGCACACATTTACCAACATTATGACTGCCAATTTCCATCTCGATAACATGGAGAAAGTGAGGACTGCAGGTGCTGGTGATCAGAGTCGAGAGTGTGGTGCTGGAAAAGCACAGCAGGTCAGGCAGCATCCGAGGAATAGAAGAATCGACGTTTCAGGCATAAGCCCTTCATCAGGAATGAAGGGCTTATGCCCAAAACATCGATTCTCCTACTCCTTGGATGCTGCTTGAACTGCTGTGCTTTTCCAGCACCACAATCTCAGTAACATGGCCTGATTTCAAGCTCACTCCGGCTCATCTGCTATTGAAACCCTCACTCATATTATTCTTAACTTGACTATCCCAGTGCACTGATCGATTGTCCACATTTCTACTTTACCTAAACTTGAGGTCATCCAAAACTCTATTACATTGGTCTGAATTTGCAGAATGTCCCATTTCCCTATCAACACTGCGTTTGCTAACCTACATCAGCAGACGGTTAAACAAAATGTTAACTTTGTTATTCTCACTCTTGTTTTCATGCCCATGGTTTCTGTATCTGAATGACCTCATCCATTTCCATTACCCTTCAAGTTATCTTTTTATTATTCTATCACAGGATGTGGGCATGAATGACCAGGATTTCTTACCCATCATCCAGAATTGAGCAGAGAGCAGTTAAGTGTCAAACACACTGATGTTGGCCTGAACTTGCATCTAAATTGTAAGGTATTAAGACACATTAATGTTAGATTCAAATTAATTTGTGTAATATGCTGATAAATCTGAAGAAAAGTACTTTTTTTAAAAAAGTGTTAAGAACAGGAAAAGACTTTAGGCTCAATATGCCTACCGTTTTAGCTGAAATCCCCACATACCTATCTTCTCACCTTATCCATCTTTGTTTTTCTTTCTCCAGAACCATAGCCAGTTTTGCTGAATTCTGTGTTCATTCTTAATTCCAGTAACCTTCCCTGTCAAGGTATTATGATGGTTATGTTACTAGGTTGATGATTCTGATGACATGAATTAAAATCATACCACAGTGTCAAGAGGGTCAGATGCAATCAAATAAATAAATAAGTTTGGGTTAAAAATCCAGAGTTAGTAATGGTCACCATAAAATTCCCAATTTTTAAATATAATGATTAAATGACTAATTCACTTGGAGAAAGAAATTGGTTGTCTGATTGTGGTCAGTCCTATATATTGTAGAATGAACTTGGAGAGGAAGTGGTGGCTGCTGGTTCAGTTAGAATGTTTAATGGACATTTGGATAAGTACATGAACAAAATATATTGGGAGGAATATGGGACAAGCATAGGCAGGTAGGACTCATTTAGTTTGGGGTTATGGACAGCATGGTTATGGTTGGACTGATGGGTGTGTTTCTGTGTTGTATGACTATGTCTCTATGACTACACAGCAATGTGGTTGAATTTTAGTAGCCTTTGAAATGGGCTAGCAAGCCAATTAGTTGTATTCAAGAATTATCTTCTCAAGTGCTCTTAGGGATGGGCAATATATGCTGCTCTTGAGGTGTCACAACCCAAGAATGATTAAAAAGAAGATACCACAAGTCTTTGTCAAATAAATCACTTCTTATCAAGACTGTCAATTAAAGTTTAGCATGTGTTCAAGTAATTTTCAAATCTTTCAGTTAAAAATACTTCTATCTTTCCTTCAGGCAATGACCCTGTTGTCGGGTTATTCGGATTTAAAGCAACTCAAATTTCTGCATTAGCTGCAGTATCTGAAATCAGTGTGGACTGGTTCCAGCAGAGATTTCAGCATGTGCAAACTGATATTATTACTAGTGCTTTCTTCATTGAAAATAAAGATGCTGAGCAATTGATTTTGAAAAGCAGTACTTCAAATCAAAATAAGATATCGGGTGAAAGACGATTACAATTCCTGAGGAACATACTTGGAAAGAGAAACTAGAAATTTATTGGTAAAATTGAAGGTAGCAGAGCAACAGGGAGACATAGATTAGATTAGATTGGATTCCCTACAGTGTGGAAACAGGCCCTTCAGCCCAACAAGTCCACACCGACCCTCCGAAGAGCAACCTACCCAGACCCATTCCCCTACATTCACCCCTGACTAATGCACTCACACTATGGGCAATTTAGCAAGGCCAATTCACCTGACCTGCACATCCTTGGACTGTGGGAGGAAACCGGAGCATCCAGAGGAAACCTATGCAGACACGGGGAGAATGTGCAAACTCCACACAGACAATTGCCCGAGGCGGGAATTGAACCTGGGTCCCTGGTGCTGTGAGGCAGCAGTGCTAACCACTGTTAGAAGCAGAACGGGCACAAGATCTGAGAACCACATTGTGATGTTGACTGTTATAAATGGTTGTGAAAATTTGAGTGCCATGTTTGCTGATGTTTAAAAGTATGGAGAAAGTGAGGATTCAGATATTGGAGAGTCAGGGTCAAAAGGTGTGGTGCTGGAAAAGCACAGTAGGTCAGGCAGCATCCGAGGAGCAGGAGAATCAACATTTCCAGCATAAGCCCTTCATCAGGAATGGGTGTTGGGGGGAAGGGTGCTGAAAAATAAATAAGGGAGTTCAGGATGGGGCTGGGGGAATGGTGATAGCTGGATGCAAGTGGGGGGGTAATTGTGATAAGTTGGACAGGGGCAGATAAGAGGGAAAGAAGATGGACAGGTGGGATAGTTCAAGAAGGCAGAGCTGAGTTGGAGGGTTGGATCTGGGATGAAGTGGGGGAGTGGGGAGATTTGGAAACTGGTGAAGTCGGTGTTGATGCCGTGTGGGTGCAGGGTCTCAAGGCAGAAGATGACAAGTTCTTCCTGCAGTTGGCAGGCGGCTTGGTTTGGCGTTGGAGAAGGCCCAGGCTTTGCATGTCTTTGTGGGAGTGTGAGGGGAGTTGAAATGGCTGCTCACAGTGCAGTGGCATTGTTTGGTGTGTGCGGACTGGAAGTGTTCCCTGAACCACTCCGTGAGTTTGCGTCTTGCCTCACCAAAGTAGGGGACACCACATCAGGAGCAATGGACACAGTAAATGAGGTGGGCGGATGTGCAGGAAAATTTCTGCTGGATTTGAAATTATCCTTTAGGGCCTTGGACGGAAGTGTAAGTAGCAGTAAGGAAAGGTGCCGGGTATAAAGAGTAATTGATGGGGAGCATGGACATAACGAGGGAGTTGCAGAGGGAATGGTCTCTGTGAAATGTACATAGTGGTTGGGAGGGAAATATATCTCTGTTGGTGGGTTCTGACTGTAAGTGGTGAAAATGGGGAAGAATAATGCACTGTATCTGGAGATCCATAGAGTGGAAGGTGAGGACTAGGGGGTGTCATCCTTGTTGCAATTGGAGGGGAGGGGTGGGGTTCGAAGACAGAAGTGTAGGAAGTGGAGGAGATGTGATGGAGGGCATTGTTGATCATATGGGAGAGGAAATTGTGGTCCTGGAAATAGGAGGACTTCTGGGAAGTCCTGGAGTAAAATTGCTACTCCTGGGAGCAGATATGGGAGAGCCAGAGGAATAGGGAGTAAATAATTGCATTTTTACAATGTTTTAAAATACGGCATCTGAAAAGAGAGATTGCACCAAATTTTACTCCATGTAGCATTTTTCCTTCTTCAAAATTTAAGTTGATACTTTAAAGTCACAATTTACGTACATTTCAACTGTTTTTACATTCTTCCATCATGTCAAAGTTAGCAAATCATAATGATCATCTTTTCAATTTAAAAAAAAACTTTTTCATTTTTTTCTTTTTTACATTTGCTATCATCCCAGTTATACTATGCTCTATGCTTTTCATAATTTTAATGTTCTTTCTCCTAACCATACTGAATACCTGTACTTGGTTTTAGCCTAATCATCAACGTTTACCATTTATTGTTGCTCCTGTGCTGTCTAAACCCACATCTCGAAAACTTTTTTTGTGGTTTTTTATATGACTGCTCAAAAAAGAAGTATCAAAGTAGACAGACTGCCTGACATTGATCTGGGCACTAGAAGTCTCATAGATGCAGCCTGCTCAGCCAATCTTACAAATATCTTAACAAATATCTGTAACAAATATCTGTAAACATAGAAATGAGTTGTGGGTTATCTCACAGATTCATCAAGCAACAGCTTGTCATAGTCATCCTCAGTAAATCACACCTTAGAATCAATACCCTATACTCATCTACCACCCACTTTGGTTATTCCTATGCCACAGGAAATAGGCCCACCAGAGGTGACAGTACAGTGGGCTAGGAGTGACTTTGGAAGTCCTGAACGCTGCTGACCTCTTGGGTTCAGAGTCTATTAGAAATCGTATAGTATGGAAACAGACCCTTCAGCCCAATATGTCCACACCAATCTCCAAAGAGTGACCCACTGAGATCCATTCCCCTACTACTCAGCATTTGCCCCTGACTAATGCACCTAACCTACAATTCCTGTATGGGCAATATAGCATAGCCAATTCACCTAAAAGGCACATTTTTGGATTGTGGGAGGAAACTGGAGCCGAGAGGAAACCCACGCAGACACGGGGAAAATGTACAAACTCCACACAGAAAGTCAATCATAGTTCAGGAAAACCTCTGCTAATTACCACAAACCTCGCTCCCTCAGCTGATGAATCTACATTCCAAGAACAAATAAGAACAAAAATGTAGCAACATGTACTGAGGTTAGAAGAGACCAAATGAGTGTTATCACAACTATTACACACTGATGATTTCATTTTCCATGAAATTCAGTGTAAACATAATTAATGGGCTGCTAACTATGTTATTGTCCATTTTGCACAATATAAATTTCACTCCAATGATTTTTAAGGTTGCAGAGTTTTAATAAAACATTTAATCATTATCTTTGTGAGTTAAAGAATTTCAACCCCTCTCTCTCAATTGTTTTGGGTGGATGTTCATTTTGGGAAGCATTTCCAATTTCAAATCCACATTGTATGTATCCATGGATAATGCAACTCTATTCTGCCCTAGCAATGTTGCTTAGCTCCCAGTCTCATCATAAAACAACCTACTGTCCCAGCAAGACATATTCAGTTCCCACAGCAGCTGTTATATGAGACAACCAATTATCCACAGCTTTGCACTGAGGGCTCAGACCTGCTCAGAACTGGTTTGAAGCTGAAGAATCTCACTTCAGATCTAGTCCTTTATCTTACTTGCCTAAACTTCAAACCAGGTCACAGATGATATAACAGTGAGAGAAATTGTTCAGTTTCCCTTGCTGCCCAGATTATTAGAATCATAGAAATTTCATAGAATCCTTAAAGTGTGGAAACAGGCCTTTCAGCCCAACAAGTCCGGACTGACTGTCTGAAGATTAATCCACCCAGATCCATTCCCCTACCCTATTATCCTATACTTACCCCTGACTAATACACCTAATCTACATATCCCTGAACACTACGGGCAATTTTTTTTTAGCATGGCCAATTCACATAACTTGCACATCTTTGGATTGTGAGATCTCTATCAATATCTCTATCAGTAAAAGCTGTGGAATCTTAATTGGCCTAAACAGTGTTGAGAATTTGTCTTTGTCTCTTTAAGCTCATTTATAGTAAAATGACACTATAACATCACAAAGGACTCGAAGATTATTCTGGAGACACTCTTTAATGACCTCCTTAGATATTACAGGCAACTCTTCAAATGGTTAATTTTGGAACTTGCATAAAACCAGTTTGTTTGTTGACTACAATGTAATTTCATATTGTTGATAAAATGGCTAATACTCTTTAAACAATAAATAGTTGAGAGCTGTGCTTTTTCACTTGAAAGCTAATCAGATTTGCATGTGAACCGATCCTTCCTACAATCTGTCCAATCAGATTTCCACCCTTGCAAAGAGCTGAGGTGATACTAACCAGACCCAATGTTATAATTTGTTATATTTTAGTGTTATATTTTGTTGTGCAATGTTTGACTTGGTTGATCCCTTCGTTCTGCTCCGTGAAACTACCTTTATGTAGTTCTACTATGATCTACTAGCATTTTCAACAATAACTTCACTGGCTGCTGTGCCCTAATAGCTCTGGAGTCGCTCCTTTATCCATTCCCCATGTATTGGCTGCCTTAGGCAACATGACTGAGACGTCAGGTCAGCGTTTATATCTGTGTTGATCGCATCTATTTCTGCCACCCTGTCATCCCTCATGATGGTTCCACTGCCTCTGCCCTACTATACTGTTGTGCTACAGTTCAGTCTTAGATAAACTATTAGCACAGCACCTTTTGCCAATTACCTCATCACTTCCAAAACCACTTTTTCAAACTGAGCTTTTGACAATGCATCTTCTCCAGTACAAGGATTTCAGCTTTGTAACATTACCTGCTTCCACCTTTCCTCTGTTTATCTGTAACAATGTTCATCCTTACCATTATCAACTTCAGACTTGACTATACTGATGCTGCCCTGAGCAGCCTCCCATCCTTTACTTTTTAGTTCTAACAATATAGGGCCCCCATGTTGTGCCCTGTACCATGACCTATATTTACATTTCTTTGGCATGTCTGAATGTGTCAAATCATAAATTCTCATTCTTGTACTTCCATTCCTCGCATTTTCCTGTTTCTGTAACTTTCCACAACTCTGTTCTTCTGATTTTGGCTGCTTGTGTAATTATGATTGCTATGAATTACAGTTGGCATATATTATATTGGATGTCCCTTTAAGAGTTGGGTCACATCACACTGGTGGGAGGTGGCGAAAGTGAGGACTGCAGACGCTGGAGATCAGAGCCAAGATTAGAGTGGTGCTGGAAAAGCACAGCAGGTCAGGCAGCATCCGAGGAGCAGGAAAATCGACGTTTTGGGCAAAAGCCATTCATCGATTTTCTTACTCCTCGGATGCTGCCTGACCTGCTGTGCTTTTCCAACACCACTCTAATCTCCACACTGGTGAGAGTTCAGCTACAGGTCATGGGCTTGATCAGACTTTTTGATCTTTTACAGAGTGCACAGTTTTGGAATAAAAACTCCCTGCTGGGTTGCAGCAAACGATAAGTTTGTATGTTTTTAGTTCTGATGGAAACTACTAACAAAATACCATTAGCAGGCTTAACAACAACTCACAATTATAATACTAGGTTATAGTCCAACAGGTTTAATTGGAAGCACACTAGCTTTCGGAGCGACGCTCCTTCATCAGGTGATTGTGGAGGACTCGATCGTAACACAGAATTTATAGCAAAAGTTTGCAGTGTGATGTAACTGAAATTGCAGTGTAATTTCAGTTACATCACACTGCAAATTTTTGCTATAAATTCTGTGTTATGATCGAGTCCTCCACAATCACCTGATGAAGGAGCGTCGCTCCGAAAGCTAGTGTGCTTCCAATTAAACCTGTTGGACTATAACCTAGTATTATAATTGTGAGTTGTTGTTAATTTGGTTAACATGACACTAGAACAAATGCAATGTTCTCACCCTGATTAAGCTATAACTTCTGGCCTTGGGTGGATGAGAGTAGATGAAACTAATTGGAATGGATATGCTGATTGTTGATGTCTAGGATAATACATTTTTCACGAAGTGTAGATATGTTAATAGCCTCCACATTCTAATTCTTTATACTGTCAAATGCATTTACACAAATTTCTGTTCATACAGTTTTCATAAAGTTATTTATTTTTGTTTGCATAAATGTCATCTGTGTTAAAGTAGTGCAGATGTGATTTATGCAAAAAGCAATTCTGGAGAATAAAAGTGAGAGATACATTTTTATTTAGGTTCTCTGTGAACAATCACCTTGTCGTATTGTATCATTGGCATTGTAATGAAAATTCAGGATGTCATTTATATACATTTTACATCCTTATCTGAAACTTAAAATCCCAAACTAATTGAAATTGTGCCTCAATATTTAGAAGAATCTTTGCTTAAATTCTCTAATTGACTGGCTCCATCAAGAAGCTGGGGAGTCCTTCCCTTAAATGCTAAGTTAAAAAGGAAGTTAGATAAATATGGTATTTAGGTCAAATCACCTAAGTCTAAAGGAATGAAGACAAACAAGAGACAAATGGTAGGGATACCCTGGGCAGATTCTTGAGCACAAGAATCATTGTTGACTTTCCAGAGCAGTACTGATGGAGTGCAGCTCTTTTTGAGTGAAATGTTAAACCGAGAACCTACCTATGGTTTAAGGCAGAGTATTTTAATGAAAGGAGGAGAAGGTATAACCAGCACCCTGGCCAAGGTTTGCTCTTCAATTAATATTTCGGAAGCATGTTGCTTGGTTATTATCAGAGTGATATTTGTGGGAAATAGCTGTATTCACATTGACACCAACATTTCCAGTAATGCAAAAGTGATTACAATTCTGAAGTATTGTATTGGCTGTATGGTGGTGTACAGACATCCTATAATCCTGAAAGGCACTATGTAAATGCAAATCTTTTCTTCCCTCACAGAATCCTGATCCATATTGTGAACAAAAGGTCTGTGGGAATAATGACAAAACTTTCATCAAGTAGGTAATTACGTTGGGGTTTTAAAGAAATATTCAAAAATTTTTAAAGAAACTATAATGATCTAAAACAAATCTGGTTCTAATCTCATCAGTCTATTTCTGAGTCCTCTACAGGTGGTTTCTCACCTCAATGAGTTCACCTTTCTCAGTCAATCCAATTTAAGAAGTTGAAATGAGTGGTGAGTTGTTCCACTTATCTGTGCAGGTTGACTGCTGGAGCAGCAGATGTGTCAAATTTGTGCTGCGATTCATTTTGATTTAAATCCAATGGGAGCATTTGGTTAATATGATAGCTATTAATAGCTTGAATCTGATTCAATTTGATTTAATATATGGGTGGAAAGCAACGTTTTGCTGCTGCGAATCTTGGACTGGTCATACAGAGCAGCATCAGAACAATGTGACTCTTTTTTCTTGCAAAATGTAGACTCCTGGCAAAACTTTATATAGTTAAGAAAAAAAAGTAAAATACTCATTAATCTTGTAAATGTATGATTGCTTTGAGTGCACAGAACAGAAACAAGTCACTGGTCTCCAAATTTGAGGAAAGACATTCTGGCTATTGAGGGAGTGCAGCGTAGGTTCACGAGGTCAATTCCTGGAATGGCGGGACTACCTTATGCTGAAAAACTGGAACGACTAGGCTTGTATACCTTTGAGTTTAGAAGACTGAGAGGGGATCTGATTGAGACATATAAGATTATTAAAGGATTGGACACTCTGGAGGCAGGAAACATGTTTCCGCTGATGGGTGAGTACCGAACCAGAGGACACAGCTTAAAAATATTGGGTAGACCATTTAGGACAGAGACGTGGAGAAACTTCTTCATCAGAGAATGGTGGCTGTGTGGAATGCTCTGCACCAGAGGGCAGTGGAGGCCCAGTCTCTGGATTCATTTAAGAAAGAGTTGGATAGAGCTCTCAAGGATAGTGGAATCAAGGGTTATGGAGATAAGGCAGGAACAGGATACTGATTAAGGATGATCAACCATGATCATATTGAATGGTGGTGAGACTCAAAGGGCAGACTGGCCTACTCCTGCATCTATTGTCTATTGTCACTTCACCCAATAGGTCTATACCAGCTTCATAGGACTGTCCTTCCTACCTGATTAATCCAACTCTATTACTTTCACTCCCATGCATTTAGTTTAATTCCTGTTAAACATGATGGTGCTTTCACCTAAACCACTCTGTGTTAATGTGCTCTACATTTTTACCACTCTTGTGTATAAGGAATCTTCTTCTGAAATCCTCACTGTGGGAGACAGTCAGAGGGTGGACATGTTACTCTGTGGCACCATGGTATATCAATCTTTCACCTACACCAAATATGATCTATATATGCAATAATGACTCCGGGTGCTTCAAGCAAATGGCCATGTCTCAAAGTCTAAAGGTTTTAGTCCTCAAGCAAGTTGAAGGAGACAGCCTCCAGCCAGAAGGTCCCAGCTCCATAAACCACGACAGCCTCTAGTAATGGCTTCGGGGTCAGGCACAATGGGGAAGATGACTCAGAGCAGTTATGGTTATGGTTAGGGTGTTTGTAGTCCAGAGAGCGGGCCATGGTCAGGTCTGTGGATCTAGTGCAGTCTGGTAAGTTTTGGGCATTCAGTTAGGGAGTTGTATAGGTATCACTCAAGAGTCTGTTTGCTCATCATTCACTGTTGTCCATCTAAGGTGCTCAAGGGGATGGGCTCACAGTGCTGGAAGTGCATCCACTAAAAGCTAAAGGGTGCCGATCACAGAACTCTACTATAATGTGGAAGGTGGAGAACATAATTATCGAGATTGGAGGCAGCAGAGGGAATTACAATTGTGAAGGGAGCAACTCAATATGTAAATGGGGGGAATGAAAAGCATTGAAAGGAAAATCGTATTCAGATGTGGGAGCCATTGACAGTCAATAGTGCTATGACTTCTTTGGGGACAATGCACAACTATATCTGGATGTTTATCTGATAAGCCTGGGGTCAGGGTTAAAATTGAGAGATGAATATTCAGGTAGACTGGTTGAATGAAGACTTGGGGAAGTACAGAGTGATGGAGTTGTTGGGGAGGCCTACCAAGATAGGAATGTGTACATTTGCAAGTTCACCAAGAAATTAGGGCTAAATCTGAGATAAGGAGCAACTGCTGTTGCTTCCTTCCATTGTGCTGTAATTAGCAAGTGAACTAGGGAGCTGAAAATGGCTGCTACTATACCCACAGCAAGCATGGCAAATATTCATTCTGTAAGGGGCGGGGTTCTATTTCCTGAGTGGGCAGGTGCTGAGGTAGGAGGGTGCTAGACACTCATGCTGCCAGCTGGTGTGCCAGTCACCCCAGTAGTTTGATCATGTTCTTGTTGTTGTAATATGGGAAAAGCAGCAGACATTTCACACAATGGAAAGGTGATGGCCTGGTGGTATTAGTATTAGACTGTCAAAGTAGAGATCTAGGTCATGTTCTGGGAACCCGAGTGTGAATCTTGCCATGACAGATTCTAATAAAAACTTTGAATTAAGAATCTAATGATGACCATGAATTGTCAATTGTCAGGAAAAACCCATCTGATTCACTAATGTATCTACTGACCATGCATGTTAGTCCAGACCTACAGCAATTAGAGATGGACAGTAAATGTTGGCCTGGCCAGTGATGCTCTCATCCCATGAATGAATAAAAGAAAACACAGTAAGACCCCACAAACATTGTGGTGATAACAGAGCTGCTTTATTGATGCTGGTTGAGTGACGAATAATGACAGTCTTTTGTCTGACCTCATGGCATGTCCCCATACATTGCTTAGTAGTGTTTATTATAGTTGCATAGGACCATACGGCTGCTATCTCATTAGAGAGGGAGAGAGAGAGAGAGGACTGGTGGGGAATGTAATCTGAGGGTCACTACGCCTCAGAAGAGGAGTGAGGTAGAAAAGGGGATATCTTTCTGGTGATGACCTGCTGAAAGAGACAACAATTGAATTATTGAAGTACCACCTGAATGGAGAGTGATGTTCTCACTGCTTCTGAGTCCAAGTTAAACTTCATAGCTTCCTGCAACATGCCAGCTAAAGTTTTCTCAGCCACTGTGTGACATATATTTGTGTATTTTTAAATTTTTGATTTTTTTTCATGTTTGTGCACACAGCGATGCTTCTGCTATCATTCATTGAGCCTGGCTTGCTGCATTTGGCTTCACATCATTAGCTGCTCAAAAAAAGCTAGCTGATAAGACATGGTGAAATTACTGTTTTTCGAGATAACTCCTAATTGTGTAATATTAGGATTTATAGATGTTTTTCTTATGAATTGTCAATTTTACACAGTTATTAGTTAAACAATCAGCATCTAATGATGTGTAAATTAGGTAGTCAGTTTGAAGCAGACATTTCTAACGAACTGAAGATGGAATTTTGTCAGCAGACTTGGGCTTTTGTGTAATGTTATTTACATATTAATTAGGCTTTGCTTTTACTTTTGATCTCCAGTGATACAGTCCACTGAGACAAATTCAAAATAAGACCCTTAATAAACTGTATCGGCATGGACCCAGCAGCTTTGAAAATGCTCCAGTTGGAAAATAAATGGAATTTTATATAGTCACATGGTAGTGTTAATAATACTGCTCTAAACAAAACAATAGTAATATCTCAAATACAATCTGTTCTGATATAAAGTGATAGTTCTGTTCCCATGCGATCCTGCTTTAAAAGAAAATCATGTATTAAAAGCAGCACCATTTAAAGCAATAGGATCGGAATCACACTGTAGCCAATACACATAAGGAAAATTCGCATTCTACAAATAATGGTCTAAATTCTTCAATCGCATTATAGCCAATTCACATTGAAGAAATGCACGTTAAAGTAGAACCGGCTGTACGTGGAAAGCCCATTGCTATGTTGGTAAACTGACAGCTGAAGTATGCACTAACTCCATGGAGTAAAGATACTGCAGGACAAGCCTGACCATGGCACAAAAATCTTGAGGCTGCTTATTATTTGTACCATAATGAAAAGAGAAACTAATGCTTGAGTTGACCCCACAACAGTGTTTGTTTATGGCCATTCTCCTTGCAACGTGAGGGAGGAGGTAGAAGATTATAAAGGTCATTTGTGAACAAAAGTGATAGTTTTGTTATCTGTCTGAATGATTCTTGTTATAAATGTGCAATTATAGAAGTGAAAGTTCTGAGTGTATTGTCTTCATTTAATGATAAGAGATTGTGGTGTGATTGAAGATGTCTGATGTGATGCTCAGATCCAATAGAACCATAGAAACTATAAAATGATACAGCACAGAAGAAGGCTATTTGGCCTATTTTGTCCATGCCAACCCAAAAATACCCAGGTGCCCTTTCCAATCTCATCTCCCTACAGATAGCCCCTAGTCCTGCAGGTTATAGCTCTAAACATGCAGATGCAGGTACTTTTTCAAAGAGTTATGGTCTCTTGCCCCACCACCAACACAGGCAGTGAATTCCAGACACTCACCACCTTCTGCATAATAAAGTTTTCTTCACGTCCCTTCTAATCCTTCTGTCACTTAGCTTGAATCTATGACTCCTGTTTTTTTTTAATTCTCTGCCAAAGGAAACTGGTTGCTCCTGTCTACCCTATCTCTACCTCTCACTTTGTGCACCTCATATATCACCCCTCAGACGTCTTGTTTCAAGAACAACAACTCTGTAGATATCTATTCAGTTTTCAACAACTTTGCATTTTGTGCACTGTTTGTATTTTGTGCATTGCTGATTCCTGATTACACACATAATCTTTGTTGGTACAACATTAACATTTCAATTCTGAAAAAGACATTTTCATGCAGAGTGCTTTAATAGTACCTTAATTCTACTTACTGAGTAACTATCTGATTTTGTTGCTTCTCACACACCTCCCTTCAATCGTTGTGTTGTGAAGTTGAAAATGAAATGGAGCTGCATCTCCCCTCATTTCGGAAGGACCAAAAGAGCTACTCTCTCTTAGATTTGTTTCTGAGCCTTATATTCTTTCAACCCAAACAGCTTGTACCAGAGTTCCAATTACACACTTCCCAGTAGGTAACACACCAAATTTTAGGTGTTATGGGTATTTGAAAATTATCCCTTTCTACATATTAATGGGGATAAACTGAATTTACTCTTGAGCAGAGACTTTTGAGTTCTGGATGATGATTCCAGTGAAATTAAAGAATGAGACAGTTTCTACACATCAAATACAGAGAATAAGATTTTATTAATTAACCAATAAATTATAGACCAAGAGCAGATTATTTTTCACTCTCATGAACGCAGTCACACCCTTTTTTTCTCGCTTTGATAATCTCAGTCCAGGATTTGATACTGAATAACAATATGCATAAAATTAAAGCAGCACAAAATGTGCCCGCTTCAGACAATAAAATTACTTAGCTTCTTATACTTGTGTTATGTCGCCCTGTTAGTATGCAGTATATTTCGAAACGCCGTGGCACTGATATCGTCACAGTATCATGCTGCGTGACCTGAGCGCATAAAAGTTTCAGACTTCATTTCAATTTGGGCCACTTGATGCCTGACATGCAGATGAAAGCACACTGTTCTTTTTAACTGAAAAGCTTAACATTAGCCCAGTCATGGAAGTGCTTGCGACTGTAATATGACAATATATCAGGAGCTGTAACAAATGTCTGTTGATTCTTTCATCAGCTAGTTCTAACGTGATGAGAGCTAAACAATAATAATTGCTGCATCAGGTACAAATACCTTGCTAGAGGCAAAGCTCACATTACAGCGGCAGTTCAGTATTTCATTTCAAAGTTTTTCAGAGATGCAAACATTGTCACAAAGTTATATTGAGTTTTGATTGCAGCTACTGAAGCTAAATTCTAACACTGAATATTTGTGATAATTATGGATGTGATAATAATGATTTCAAGGCAATGCAAAGTTCCATCTTTGGCAAAACCAAATGATGTGCAAGCAGATTGTCCATCTAAAAGTTCAGCTTTTATAAGCCATCAATAGATTTAGCTTTATAAATGTTTGTATTATTTTTATAGGGATCGATATTCATTATTGATTTATTTTTTGTTACAGATAGTGCCTTCTGCTTTTTTCAGCTTGTGTTCATTACTTTTTAAAATTTTGTCTATGTAATGTGGTATGATGATAATGCAATGATAATGCATTTATTCTCCTTCTTTAATTGTTTTTCACAAAGTGGCAGTGAGCCAATCTATTGAATCACTGCAGTCTGTGTGTAGTAGATAGTGAGTTCTTGGATTTTGAGCCTGCAAAGCAACTGAGTTATGTTTCCTCTCAGGATTGTGCATGTCATTGGCGGATAGGATCACGGAAGACCGTAGGGCTTTCTATAGCTTTATCAGGAATAAAAGAATGACAAGAATAAGATTAGGACCAATCAAGCATAGTAGTGGGAAGTTGTGCATAGAGTCAGAGGAGATAGGGGAAGCGCTAAGTGAATACTTTTCAGCAGTATTCACACGAGAAAAAGACACTGTGGTCCAGGAGAATATTGAGATACGGGCTACTAAACGAGATGGGATTGAGGTGCATAAGGAGGAGGTGTTAGCAATTATGGAAAGTGTAAAAATAGATAAGTCCCCTGGAATGGATGGGATTTATCCGAAGATTCTCTGGGAAGCCAGGGAGGTGATTGCTGAGCCTTTGGCTTTGATCTTTATGTCGTCATTGTCTACAGGACTAGTGTCAGAAGACTGGGGGATAGCAAATGTGGATCCCCTGTTCAAGAAGGGGAGTAGAGACAATCCTGGAAATTATACACCTGTGAGCCTTAGTTTGGTTGTGGGTAAAGTGTCAGAAAGGATTATGAGAGATAGGATTTATAATCATCTAGAGATGAGTAAGTTGATTAGGGATAGTTAACACGGTTTTGTGAAGGGTAGGTCATGCCTCACTAACCTTATTGAGTTCATAGAGAAGGTGACCAAACAGGTGGATAAGGGAAAATGAGGGAAAAGGAGTTGATTTGGTGTACATGGATTTCAGTAAGGAATTTGTTAAGGCTGCCCATGGTAGGCTATTGCGCAAAATACAGAGATATGGGATTGAGGGTGATTTAGCAGTTTGGATCAGAAATTGGCTAGCTGAAAGAAGACAGAGGGTGATGGTTCAGGGGAAATATTTATCCAGGAGTTCAGTTACTAGCGGGATACTGCAAGGATCTGTTTTGGGTCCACTGTTGCTTGTCATTTATATAAATGACCTGGATGAGGGCATAGAAGGATGGGTTAGTAAATTTGTGGATGGCACGAAGGTCGGTGGAGTTGTGGATAGTGACGAAGGATATTGTAAGTTATAGAGAGACATAGATAAGCAGCTGAGCTGGGCTGAGAGGTGGCAAATGGAGTTTAATGCAGGAAAGTATGAGGTGATCCACTTTGGAAGGAGTAATAGGAATGCAGAGTATTGAGTTGATGGTAAGATTCTTGGTAGTGTAGATGAGCAGGGAGATCTCAATGTCCAAGTACATAGATTCTTGAAAGTTGCCACCCAGATTGATAGGGTTGTTAAGAAGGCATATGGTGTGTTAGTTTTTATTGGTGGAGGAAATGAGTTTTGAAACCATAAGGTCATGCTGCAGCTGCACCAAATTCTGGTGCGGCCTCATTTGAAATATTCCATACAGTTCTGGTCACTGCATTATAGGAAGGATGTGGAAGCTTTGAAAAGGATTCAGAGGAGATTTACTAGGATGTCACCTGGTATGGACGGAAGACCTTACGAGGAAAGACTGAGGGACTTGAGACTGTTTTCGTTAAAGAGAAGAAGGTTGAGAGGCATCTTAATTGAGACATATCAGATAATCAGAGGGTTAGATAGGGTGGACAGTAAGAGCCTTTTTCCTCAGATGGTGATGGCTAGCACAAGGGGACAAAGCTTTAAATTGAGGTGTGATAGATATAGGACAGTTGTCATAGGTAGTTTCTTTACTCAGAGTGTAGTAGGGGTGTGGAATGCACTGGCTGCAACAGTAGTAGACTCGCCACTTTTAAGGGCATTTAAATGATCGTTGGCTAGGCATATGGACGAGAATGGAATAGTGTAGGATATGTGGGCTTCAGGTTAGTTCCACAGGTTGGCGCAACATTGTGGGCCAAAGGACCTGTACTGCACTGTAATGCTTTATGTTCTATATTCTATGTGATAGAGGGAGTCCTAGAGATGGGGATGTTCTTCTAGGTTTCTTCAATCATCCAACAGTAAAAAAAAGGAAAATGCTCAAGGTGGAATTGTGTGTAAATGTTTCAATATATTCACAGCCTTCTCAGCACAATCAAAAATAACCTTCAGGTTTGTTGAAGTTATTTATCGTCAGGATATTGCTTCTTGATAACTAAGTTGCATTGTTTTTGCCAGAGAATACTTCTATTCCATAGAGCCTGACCTTACACTTGGCTGGAGTTCTGAATCAAATGGGTGCTGAAGCACCTAGTTAAATCAAACCAGGACTTTTAAAATATCCCTCCACCCCTTCTCCTGCTCATGCCCCCATCCCCCTTATATTGCTTTTTAAATCAGCAAAGGATTGGATATCTTCTACTACAAACTGTCGATGGCAAGTTGTTCCACAAATGAAATGTGACGAAAGTGAGGGAAAGTGAGAGAAACAAAATAGAAATAGAAACACAAGTAAAGGGGAAGATCCAATTGGCAACGAAGAAGAAAGAAAGCAAATGAAATAAAAGTTTGACTTTATTGTTTTCAGACATAGCATGACCAACCACCTAACCTAAAGTGCACGGACATCATTGTTTTAAACATTTGTTTAACTGAAAACCATGGGAAACCAACAGAATCAAATGTTCTGATCTATTTAATCTTTAAGCATGACAACAGGCCTTAGTGAGCTGTGAATCAAGATATATGTGTGCGTGGATGGATGTGATGCATGTCTGTGTTATTGAGTAGGCAGATCTCTAATCATTTAGTGGAGTGTATAAAAGACTGCTGCAAATAATGGTTTACCTTCATCAGTATGTGATGTGCTGTCCCTTTATACTGCTTTCGTGATGCATTTTGCTTAATGATTGCATTTCATTCCAAACTCCAGCACATATGTTGTTGCTGTGTTGTGAGTGTAAGATAAAAAAATGTTACAAGTAAATGTCTGTCACTTTTGGCTACCTCATCCAGGCAACCATTCTTCATTTGTGAACAGATTATTGGGCTTTTCAATATATCACAACTGATTTTCTGAGGGCCTGTGACTTCATGCCGCTAATGTGTGAAGGTTACTATAATTCTTCCCTGGCCATTGAGCCCTTGTTGAGAAATGAATATTTGAATACTGTGTAGGCACAGTGAGGGCTGCTTTGGAGGATATAAAATGGGTGATATCAGTTCAGTCATTCATTATGCCTGACATTTAGGGTTATGTAACATGTGCTGAATCAATTATTTCTTAAAGTCACAGTTTATCTGCAATGAGTGGATGAGCAAAGAGACTAAATGAGGAAGACAGAATAGTTAAAGGTGATTGTACATATTGATCAGCAAATAGAGTGCGCTACTACAAATCTTCAGTTTACTTCAATACCAATTCCTCTTTTTGTAATCTTTGCTTATAATCTTCTTGGTAGTAATGCCTAAATGCCTCTTCAAACCACATAGCATTTCATATTTGGCCATAGTTGAAATTCCTTCCGATGCACTGTTGTGGTAGAACACACCAAAGTATCACAACAGCTCTAGGAGAACGTGTTGTTATATTAAACTATTCAGTGTTTGA
This sequence comes from Chiloscyllium plagiosum, assembly GCF_004010195.1. Taxonomy (NCBI): domain Eukaryota; kingdom Metazoa; phylum Chordata; class Chondrichthyes; order Orectolobiformes; family Hemiscylliidae; genus Chiloscyllium; species Chiloscyllium plagiosum. Next base: position 23,915,769 of record NC_057742.1, read on the forward strand.
TTTTATCTGTCTGTTGACTATTGACTGCTCAAAATGTGTGATTAGCTAAACCTGGGTGTGGTTACTGAGAAAGAGAAGCCAAGCTGTAAGCAAAAGGTGGAAGCATGAGAACAGGGCATTTTAAAATTTGAGTAAAGTTCACATTCAAACATTAGGTCTGAAGTGTGTCAACTCTGCCTATCTCCCATGTGTAAAGCACAATAAGCACAACCCATTCAATGGGAAATTAGTTATGGACAAAGGTAACAAATTGAGCAAGATGGAAAGATTCAGAAGGCTTCTTAGGTCTTCCCAAATTTTTAAATTTGAATAATAATTGCACTAATTAAGAAAAGAGAAAAGGATGCATTGTGGGAAAAACTCACAAAGTCAAAAATTAAGAGAAATACTTTTGCCTCACCCAAAGGAAAGGAATGAAGTATACCATTATATCTAGGAGGGAGTTACAAAGTTATTGTTTAATCAAGAGTTTATTACTGGAAGTATTGAATCAAAGCTTGAGTGGTTTATAATTGTTGTAAACCATAGGACTAAAGAAAAGTCTTGTAAGGCCTAATTTTGTACAGCATTTTGTAATCGGAATCAAGGATCATTTAGTTTTAATTTAAGGTTGACTTTGTCATCTGTTCTTTCTATCTGGATAAAATGTTTGCATATATGGTGTATCTGGTTGGCTTCCGGGACACTTGAACATCTGTAGCAGAGTTTCTTCATCTGACGTGCCATGCAAATCAGATTTTTCAGTATTAAAGACAATACTACACTAACCAAGGCATTTCTTTATTTTTTTAAATTTCTGATAGTGCCATCTTTGCAATTCTCTCAATGTACAGGGTTATCACTTTTTAATGACCCTAATTTGTGATGACTTTGGTTACAACATAAATATTTTGGCAAACTACAACACATGATGGAAAATTGGAATAAAAACCCAAAATACTTGAGATCTTCAGCAGCAGATCATTGCCCTGATATGTTAACTCTGTTACTCTCTCCACAGATTGTGCCAGCATGATGAATATTTATGTCATTATCAGTAATTTCTTTTAATAAACAGTCTTTGAAAAAATATTACAACTTTCTAACAACTTTGCAAGATGCTGCTATAAAACTGCAAAGGCCCAGAAATAATAAAATGACATAAATTTACATATGATGGATGTATTTCAGGAGGCTATTTGAATGTTCTTCCACAATGCTACTGAAATAATCCCATTCCTTTGGCTGTTTTTCCATTGGTGTGACCTTGTCTCTATCAGGGTATTTTTAAAAATCTGATGCAGAACAGATGCTATTCACTGAAGTATAAAAAACTGGGTATGGATATTGTAATATTGTTTATTACAGCTAAATATTATATACAAAAATACATTTTTTTAGACATTTAAGTGTCTAGGCTAATGTCCAGCTATTATGTTACTGCACATCTTTCCAGTAGTGTGTCATGCTTCAATTGATCCTAGGATAAGATGAAATGAGAAATCTTCTAACTTTATATTGTAGGCTTGTTTCAGTAGTTATATCATGAACATGCCTCTTTAAGCTATACTAACATAATGACCTTGAGACACAACACAACAGCCACAACCATAAAATCTATTTTCTTTCAAGTATTTATCCAATTTGATGTGTGTGTGTCTGCATGCCACTGACTGCAGAGGTTCATGAAGATAGCTCAGTCCCAACTTCTCAAGGGCTATTAGGGATGGGAAATAAATGCTGTCTGTGCCGGTGTTGTTCATATCCTCCAAGAATGTGTAAAACAAAATTACGGGATGCAGATATTGGCTTCAGTAATGCAGAAAAGTCTCATTGACGGCAATTTCTGAATTTCCGTAATTAATTGTTTCTGTGGACTCCAGAAACTGCTGTCAGATTCAGTGAAGTAATGATGGTGAGTGCTGACAGTTTCTCTGTCATAGCCATCACAAAATCCAGGCCAATATTGTCACACTGTTCTGTTATTGAACCAATACATCACAAAGACATTGTTTAATCACAGCTCATATCTTGAGCTGACACGTCCTGATTTTACTATCTATAATCAGGAAAAAAAACAATGCAACAAATGCCTTATACAAATTAAATTACCATTCCATTTTCTTATTAGCATTGATTTGTGTCAAAAATGAAATGAGTAGCCTGCTCAGCTATAAACTAGCAATCAGATGTATGAATAAATTATAAGAAGTTGCCCTGAAGGCCGCTACAGCTCCTTAAATGATTGTAGCAATGAAGTCTGCATTAGCAGAATGTGACTTTCTCATTGAATCCAAAGCTTGTGTTAGCACAAATTGACATCTGCAATGCTGGAATGAAGAGTAATTTAAATAAGCTAGGCTCTCATTGATGCTTAAGAGCTCCATGGTTCATTATTAATTTTCTGTGCTTTACAGGGTTGATGGTAATTAGCTGGTGCCTGGTAATTGAAGGGACCAGCTGGTATTAAAGCATAAACTTGTCTTGTCGTAATGTGAATAAGGTTTATGCCCTATGTTTAACTTACTCCCTGTTGGAAGTATATTAACAATATACATTCAAGATATGATTTGGCTTCCTTCCATCCATTGACCCAAGGGTCCCCTATTGATGGAATAAACAACATTGTTGATGCCTAGAGATGTGGAACTATGAATGTGCTGTTGGATTAAAATATCATTTTTTAAGAAATGAATATTCAGAAGCATTTCCCCTATGTTTTCTATAATTCAGTAAACATATCTCAATAGCAGTGGAACCCAATATGACTGGCAGTCTTTTGTAGCAATTGGGAAAAGAGACTGGCAGGAGGATGCTCCTCTCTCCAGGAAGGAGCATCAAAAATAGGTGATTTAAAAGAATGCTTAATAGCCCCTCAAAAAAAAAGTTTCAGGAAAACATATTCACTATTGGTAGAAGAGAGTTTTTGGAATAGGGTTCTGGATGAGTGTGATGGCAGCATGTTGTGGAAACAGCTTCAACAATAAATTACATGAACACAGTGTGGTCATATGTTGTAATGTCAAATGTGGTAGCACAAGGCAGCAACAGGTTATGATAACCTGATGCTGTATTAGGATATAGTGACAATGTGTTGACACATGATGCAGGAACAAGCTTCAGCAGCATTGTGCATTAATATTGTAAGATGCACATCTTATTAATTTTGGAGGTGGACCAAAATGAGAAAAGAATTAGTTTATAGCAAGTACTCTGGAAGGAGTAGATGCATTTTTAAATCAACTCATTGTGAGTTGTGTTTACATTGTTGTTTAGTTCATGCAACGGGGGAGGAAATCGAAAGATGTCACAGCACTAGGGATGACTTCAGAGTGAGATTTGCCCAGTAACATGTTGCTGATTGGTTTGTTTACTCGGGACCATTTAGGACACTAGAAGACATCAGCATGGCAACAACTCTCTGGTTCCTGGTGAACAGCATGTGAGTTTCTGAAATAGGAGAACAAGCATTTAGACTGCAGCAAAGATAGGCTCTCTCTCTCTATAGAGAAGTAGCGAAAGCCTGGAAGACAAAATGTTACTCTCTCCCAGCAATTGTGTAAGCTATTGTCTCTAATCAGCAATTAAAAGACTTTATAATTGAGACTATAAGAGCATAAGATATGGGAGCAGAATTAGGCCATTCTGCACATTGAGCCTCCTCCGTCAGCCAATCACACCTGATATGTTTCTCAACACCATTCTCTTGCCTTCTCTACATAACCCTTGACCTCTCACCAATTAAGAATCTATTTATCTCTGTCTTAAATACACGCAATGACTTGGTCTCCATAGCCCTCTGTGAAAATGAGTTCTACAGATTAACCACCCTCTGGCTGAAGAAATTCATCCTCATCTCAATTCTAAAGGGCTTTCCCTTCTCTCTGAGGCTGTGACCTTGCATCTTAGTTTCTCCTACTAGTGGAAACATCTTCTCCACATCTACTCTCTTCAGGCCCCTCAGTATTCTGAATTTCAATGAGATCCCCCCCTCATCCTTCTCAACTCCATCAAGCACAGACCAAGAGTCCTCTACTGCTCCTCATATGACAAGACATTCTTCCTCAAGATTGTTCTTGCATACCTTCTGGATTCCCTCCAATGTCAACACATCCCATCTTGATAAGGAGCCTAAAATTGCAGACCATATTCCAAATGTGATCTGACCATAACCTTATGCACCCTCAGCAGTATATCTCTGTTCTTATATTCTAGCCCTCTTGAAATTAATGCCAACATTGCAATTCTTTCTAACCACTATCTGAACCTACATGTTAACCTAAAGAGAATTCTTAACTAGGACTCGCAAGTCCCTTTGTGCTTCAGAGTTCCAAGACTATTCCCTATTTAGGAAATAGTGCACACCTCTATTCTTCCTACCAAAAAAATAAATCAAGTGATAAAGAAGGCATGGAAGAAAGGCACAGAATCTAAACTAATTGATAGTAGACTAAATATAGGCTAACCGGCCTATATTTTCCTGTCTTCTGTGTCCCTCCCTTCTTAAACAGGGATTTTACATTTGACATTTTCCAGTCCTCTGGGACTTTCCCTGACTCCAGTGATCCCTGAAAGATCACTGCCAATGCCTCCACAATCTCCTTGGCTATCTCCTTCAGAATTCAAGTGTAGTCCACCTGGTCCAAGTGATTTATCCACATGCACTCCTTTTCAGCTTCCCCAGCACTTTCTCCTATACTCATCTCTGCCCTCTGACTCTCTTGAAGTTCTAGAATGCTGCTGGTGCCTTCCACAATTAAAAGTGCTGCAAAGTTCAGTCATTCTCTGCCATTTCTTTGCTCCCCATTACTACTTCTCCAACCTCATTTTCCAGCAATCTCATGTCCATACTTGCCTCTCCCTTACCTTTTTAGATATCTGAAAACAATTCTTGCAATCTTCTTTTACGTTATTAGCTTGTTTACTTTCATATTTCATCTTTTGCCCACCTTACTGCTTTCTTAATCATTTTCTCTTGGTTTTAAAGGTTTTCCAATCCGCTGGCTTCCCTTTAATCTTTACCACACTTTTCCTTTTGCCTTTAATGCTGTCCTTGATTTCCCTCATCAGCCATGGTTGCCTCATCTTCCCCTGACCATGTTTCTTAATCCTTCTGATGAATTTCTGCTGTGCGTCCCAAATTACCCCCAGAAACTCCTGCCTTTGCTGCTCTAAAATCTTCCCTGCTAAGTTCCCCTTCCAAACAACTCTGGCCAGCTCCTCCCTCATGTCTTTGTAGTTAGCTATATTCAATTGTTATATCATTACATCTGATTCCAGCTTCTCCCTCTCAAATTCTATCATATTATGGTGACTGCCCCCTAGGGGTTTCTTTACTATCAGCTCTCTAATCATGTCTGCCTCATTACATGTCACCAAATCCAGAATTGCCTCTTCCCTTGTGGTCTCTACCACAAACTGCTCCAAAAATAATCATCTCGTAGACACCCCAAGAATTCCTTCTCTTGAGATCTGCTACCAATCTGATTTTCCCAGTCTGCTTGTACACTGGAGTCCCCCATGATTATTGTAACAGTGCCTTTCTTCCATGCCTTCTTGATCTCTTGATTTATTTTCTTCCCTAAATCCTGACTACTGCTAGAAGGCCTGTACACAGTGCCCAACAGGATCTTCTTTCCGTTGTGGTTCCTCAACACCACCCACACAGATTCTATGCTTTCTGATCCTGTATCACTTCTTGCTATTAGTTTAGTTTTGTTTCTTACTAACAAGGCAATCCAGCCCCTCTGTATTTCTGCCTGTTTTTTGGAAAGAATCCTTAGATATTTAGTTCCCAGCCTTGATCCACTTGCAGCACGTCTCTGATCCGCATAACATAACTTTCCATGCAACTGACCACTCCCCCCCACCCCTCCCCAACTATTTAGTTTAAAGCCTTATCCACAGCACTAGTTATATAATTGGTCCAGCAATGATTCAGGTGGAGCCTGTCCCGTCAGAACGGCTGCTTCCTTTTCCAGTACTACAAACAATGCCCCATGAATTCTAACCTGTTAGAATTATCTCTTTAACCTTGTTGACCCTGTGCCGATTTGCTCATTACTCAGGTCATAATCGAGAGATTATTATTTTCTTTGTTCTGTTTTTTCAGTCTCGACCCTTGCTGTTCATATTCCCTCTGCAGAACCTCTTTCCTCTTCTATCTACAACATTGGTAACTACATGGACCACAACAACCTGATTGTCCGGCTCCCATTTTTCTGCAGCCCAGATGAGGTATCCTGAACCTGGGCACGAGGCAGGCAACACAGCCTTCAGGACTCCTGATCCTGACCACAGATAATAGTGTCTATTCCCCATTACAACAACATTTCTCTTTTCTCCCCCCACGGTACTATGGTCAATTTGCTCATCCTCTCTCCAGCACCCACTCTCATCCATACAGGAAGCAAGAATCTCAAACCTGTTAGACAAGCTCAAAGGTTAAGGCTCCTCCAGCACTGTCTCATGGATTCCTGTACCTGCCTCACTTGTAATCAATTGCCTTCCTGTCCCTGACCACTGACCGAATTGGAGGGAGTTAAACTAAGGGGTGTAACTGCCTCCCGAAACACAGTGTCCAGGTAACTCTCCCCCTCCCTGGTGTGTTGCAGTATTCATAACAACTAGCACTTGCTCTAGATGTGGTCACTAAACCACCATAGGGTCCACTAACTCCAATACCGTCCGGTTACAATACATCGCCAGGCCTGGCATCTAATTTTTAATTACTTAATTCTTAATTTGATTTTAAAAAACCGGAAGCGGCAGGGACAGACCACTATAAACACCGGAGGAAACATCAAAGAAGCGCTTCGCAGGAGGCTCCCAAGCACTGATGATGTCGCCTAGCCAGGGGACGAAACGTTTGCAACAAAAACTTCCAGCTTGGCGAACAGAACCACAGCAACGAGCACCCGAGCTACAAATCTTCGCACAAACTTTGAATTTTGGGTACTGATCTTTTAGATTTTAGCCTGTAAATATTTCCCCTACTTACCTGCAGTCTGAAAGTTACCTACCATAGTCAAATCAGTAGCTATCACCAACTGATGATATACCTCTGATGTCACTCTTTTGCACTGGGCCCTAATCCTGAGCTTCAATTTTTCCATTAAACTAACTTACAAACTATGAGTCAAAAAAAGATCAAGCAAAAAGCACCTCCTTCCCTCTGCACTGAATTCCCATGTTACCTTGAAATTTCCCAAAATATATACTCATTCAGGCTGTCCGGAGTCCCAGGTAATGTTCTGAAGACCAAGGTTCCCATCCTGCCATGACAAATGGTGGAAGCTGAATTCAATAAAAATCTAGAAATTAGAATCTGCTGATGACCACAAGTCCATTGTCAATTGTTAGGAAAAAAAAGTTGAGTTCACTGATGTTCTTTAGGGAAAGAAACTGCCATCCTTACCTGATCTGGCCTATGTGTGACTCCAGACCCAGAGCAATGTGATCAGCTCTTAACTGCCCCATGGCTAATTAGGGATGGGCAATTAAGTTGGCCCAGCTAGCAACATTCTCATCCTGTGATTTAAAAAAAAGCTAGGTGGACCTTCCATCCTAATTTTAAAACCATATAATTTGGCCTTTCCAATCTGAGCATCACCAGTCACGTGTGTCCTTACACATGAATAGTAGAGTTTAGCCCCTTCTAGCTGCCTGTGTTGACTGTATCTGTGAAGTTCAGAGATATCCTAGGAAGACATGTAATCCAATGGTAAAATAGCTTAATCTGGACTCTTCTTCTCTCAAAGCCCAACTCCATGACAACATAATGATACTGGCTCTTTTTTTCTGGGTAGATATGCTAATCAGCTATAGTTAAAGTTCTCAAATGTATTCCGCCTTGGAGTTAAATAGACAGTTTAATGTATGTTTAGAAGACATTTAGATGAATAGGAAAGGTTTGGAGGGAAATGGGCCAGGAGCAGGCTGGTGGGACTAGTTTAATTTGGGATTATGTTCAGCATGGAGTGGTTGGACCAAAGGGTTTGTTTCTGTGCTCTATGACTTTATAAGCAAAGATAAAACCTGACACTGTGATCATTTCCATTGTCTTCCCAGTACATTTATCTGTGCCCCACAGCTCAATTTTTTTTCAGCCTCTAACAACCTAACCATCTCAGCTTATTGTCAGGCAAATTGCAGAGCAGGTCATGTGATCACTTTTATTCCTCCATTTTATTCAAAATTGGAAAGACAGTTCCAAAACATATCAGCAAGTTAACCTTTGTATTTATAACAACACAATGCAGTAGTACAGGATTGTCTCCTGCAGTAACACATTGTAGTAATATATGCCAATGAACACTCAATTATGATCCAGAAATTTTCATACTGATGACATTTCTATTGCACTTTTGTGCAGTTTATTTGTATTAGTTACATCTTTAAACAGTTCCTGGAATACTGATACTCCAATTTGTGAATAATAACTAGGAAACAATTTTTGTAATAAATATAAAAGTGCATTAATTTGCTGAGGTTTCTGAAAAGAAGACTGTTTATAGAGCAAAAAAATTATCCTTGGACTTGGCAGCAGCGTAATTTTGAATTCTAAAGACTGAACAGAGAAGAGAATGCAATAAAATAATTTTCAGAACTGTCAGCCTTTGAAGGAGAGTGCTCCTGAACACTGCCACAAAATAACACTGACAGATACAGACTTGCACTGAGAGCATCTCTGCAGGGAATTCAAATAAAGTATTTGAAGAGATTGCTGTTTGTGTCTGAAAGATTTGCTCATTGTAGGTTATGAAGGGGGGGAGGAGGGAAGATAAATCATCAAGCACAGTTGCTGTACATAAAATATTCATCATAGGTCTATGTGGGTGGGTGTTTGGCTGACAGCATGCAGTGCAAATAATATCTAAAAGCTCACGAGCAGCGAAGTCACAAAATTACATAAATTATTTTCAGTAGTCAAATGTACTCAGGATATGCAGTTGACCACGATGATGTAGATTTTTGACCGACAGTGTTTCATTTCTGAGTTTTTTTTTAATCCCACGGAATGGCTTAATCATTTTTCCATACTGCCACTGAAGAAGGAGTGGGCCAAACTTGTGTTGGAAGAGTTGTGTCTTGACAGCGATATAGCAAGGGAACTCGTAGCTCCTTGAAGCAAGTCACGGGCTCTGCATTGTGGTCATTGAGGGAAAGGGTTACGTCTGATGCAGCAATGCAACTTGAACTTGCTATGTTACACTGCAGATTGTACGATAGAAATGTAAACTAATCATGGATACCTTTGAGTCAATGGCAACTCATGATTGAACTAGGCTGAATCTTAGGATTGCTTGCTTGTTTTCATAATGCTCACTCACTTAGCACCTATCTGACTCACAGCATTCCTGCCTTGCTTTGCTATGACAGTTAGCACAGTTACACAACCAAAGTAGCTGGCCTTGCTAGTCAGCAACTCACAATTAAGGGGGTGGACATCTTGTTGTACAGCAGAATGCTACTTTGATTTCACTCTTGCACTATGTGCTAGCAGCTTAGCTAACAGCTAACACACACCATGTGCTGCAAGCAAGTAGCCATGTTGCAAAATCTGAGGGGAATTATTCTCACCAACATCACCAGTTAGGGATTTATGACACTGAACGTCAAGGGCAGTCTCTGACACCAGTTGATAGGATTGGCCACATTCAGACATTCAGTTGGGTGTTCTCAGTTACGGGGGTCTGTGCCTCTGCCATCTGGGGAGTAGGTCCTGGTCAGTCATGCCACCCAGTGCACATCTGAGTCTTCAGCTAATAGTTTCAGAGAGATGGATAGGCTCCAGGCACTTCCCATCCAGGGCTCTCTGGTCAAGTTGCTCAAGGGGGAGAGCCACAGTCAGTCTGTCAGTTCCATCATAGAAACTAAAGGGTTGAGGGGTCAGAGGGGCAGCTGGCACATGAAGAAGATTTGGGAATCTATTCTTCAGGATTGGGAACTGCAGGCTCGGCAAGAGGGGTGCATGACAATCATGGCGGAGGCAGCAATATCTGTAACATGGATGGAAGGGGATTTACTTAGGATGGGCATTTGTCTATAGTCAGGAGAACCCTGGCCTCAAAAGGGGCATCAAATGACGTCACTTTGGCATGGACTCTTCATCGATAGGGCAACGTGGACATGCGCAGGCTTATGTCGATGGACTGAGTGTGAACCAGTGTTGGGAAGCCTATGGGATTTATGGGAAGGGATCTGGATGTTCAAGGCCTTACCAACATTACAGCCTAGAAATCAGTGGCCAAAGTTTTCTGGCGAGGCAATGGTCCTAATTGTTCGAAGTTGCAGCAGTGCAGTTACTCATGTGAGGGTCTGGCTGCGTCCATGTACAGACAGGCAGCTGCCAGGCAGGACCAAACCCCACCCTCAAACTCCATAAGCTGCTGGAGAGACACACAGAACTAACTCCATCACCCTAGCCACTGGTTCTCAGGACTGAAGGCATGGTGACAGGGTCAGCAGAGTACCTGGCAAGCACTGCTCGTGAAGGGGGCTGGGTCCTCCATCTCAGTCCTGTCTGTGCCTGTGATCCTTAGAAGTTAAAGCAAAGGAGTGCCCGTTTAACTATGGCAAGACGGCAATCTGCATGTTTAGCTCACCTAGACACAAACAATCCCTGGAATTGCTCAATTAAACCTCAGAACCAAGATATCCCACTGTTGAGCTGATTTTCTCCACCCCAGTTGTGGAAATAGGGCATACCCTAAGATGTGGTGAGAGGGAAAGGAACAATGATTATGGATTTTGATTGAATTCAAATTGTACCATCTGCCGTGGTGAGGTTTGAAACTGGGTCCTCTGAATATTACGTGGGTCTCTAGATTGACGGTCTAGCTATAATATTACTAGGCCATCACCTCCCCCATTGATAACATATTAGACATTTATCATAGTATTGAAATATTCGATGAGCGCATGCCAGATAAGCTCTTCAAGGATGAGCAAATTGAAAGGAAACATTCACACAGAGCTCACAAAGTATGCTTTATGAACAGTCAGAAGGTCTTACTGAAGTGTTTCAACATCCATCCTGAGACTTGAGAGACCCTCGCGTGAGATTGCCCTGTATGACACAGCCTCAGCAACAAAGTCCTCCTCCTGTAAACAGAACAGCTTCCTTGCCAATAGGAAAAATGAGGTTTGCAAATCCGCAGCCTGAATCACTTTATCGCCATCAATATGTGTCCAAAATAGAAAAAGATTTCACATTTGAGTTGAACTGATGAGTCATCGTTGGGCACCCTGCATCTCAATCTTGACTTAATGACTTCTGGTTAATGCCATGGTCATAGTTAAACTTAAAGGATTAACACTTTATGGTCTCTGTGCAATAACAGTAAATTAAAATGACCAAATTTAACTGAATAACATGAAAATTTAGAAGGTACAGAAAAGCTTCTACATTGTGTACCTTTTACTTTAATGCAAACCACAGCCAATGCAAAATGCCCGTGAATTAACAGTCAAATAGCAAATAAAAAGGCAAATTGAATTTTAAATCGTCAATACAAATACAATATGTCTTTGGCAAACATAAGCATCAGCCTCACTTCCTGCACAAATGTGCCACCACATGTAATCCTGCAGCCTTTCCAACTCCAACTTTGATATGGCGGATCTCTCACTTACTCACTCAATCAATTTAGCCAAGTGTTGCATTTGCCAGCCAATGTATTACATCTGAGGCTTCTTGGATACATTGAATTTAAGAGGGAAATGTGAATCTTTTAAACAAATGGGTACATGGAGTGGCTGAACATCACAGACTGGATTGTACAGACTGTACAGAATGGATTTTCAAAATGGCTTTAATCATTACTAAGAGTATCTTGAAATCAAAAGACAACAATGGATTATTTGAATAAGCCTAAGTTAAAGCAGAGTTATGTAAGGAGAAGATGTCAAACGGAATTGTCAACATTTAGAATTTGAAGGAAGAAAGCCAGAAGTTGGGATGTCACAGCAAAAATGAACTAAAATACGAAGAAAATCAAAAGGAAATCAAAAAGGAAATCAAGAAACTTGGCTGAATGGAAAAGAAACAGAAAGAAATGAACAAAACTTGAATTGTAAAAAAAAACCAAAACTCGAATTGTAAAAAAAAAGACAATAAAAGACACATGGAAAATGAAGAGAAAGAGAGCTAAAGGGAAATGGAAAGGGAGATGGAATTATTAAAGTCTGAGCTCTAAAAAGAGTGAAATCAAACACCATGATTTGTCCAGAAAAAAATGCATAACTTAAAAGAAAGGTAGTAGATTGGAGGGCATTTCAGGTTCTAATGATGGGTTCGATTTAACCAGAACTCTAGGGAGAATGGATTTGAAAGATATTTATGCCATTTGAGAAGTTAGCTGAGCAAATAAAATGTACAAAAGGCGTTTGGACCTTAATGGTAAAGAGCATTTTGACAAGTACAATTATAACTGTGTTCACAGGTGTGTCAGAAGAACACTGGCAGATTGTAACATTATTGAAGAAATGTTACTGACTGATTTAAGCTTGTCCCTGAAGCTTATCAACTAAAATTAAAACTACAAGAAAGAAAGCTAATCAGACACATCATCGAATTTGCAAGTGAAGAAGAGATGCTGTGGAATCAGTGGCTTTGATTACTGAAAAAATTTTGAGAACTCAAGAGAACTTAAGATGATAGAAGAATTCAGAAATAACAATGATGCAAACCCAACTATTATTTAGATGTGTTATATATTCTAGATAACCCCTACAAGGCCCTTGAGGAACCATTAATTAATCAATCTTTCTATGGAACTTGTTGAGTATGAGTTCCCTTGGTAACAGGCAATTGCTTGCCCAATTGGAATTCATCACCTGAGCCCTTTATAAAGCAGACCCAAGGATGAGTCTGTAGTATTGTTCATTTCAACCTGCGGCTGTAATGTTGGTAAGGCCTTGAACATCCAGATCCCCTTCTCATAAATCCCATAGGCTTCCCAACACTGGTTCACACTCAGTCCATCCACATATGTGTGCCATTATTGGTGTTCAACAATAAACCATGTTTCTTTCCAGTCATGCTTCCTGAGTTATTACAGTATCAAAGACCTGAGAGTAAGCAGATCTAGCAGAGACCGATGATATCTCATGCAGATAGTTACAGATAGAGAGCAGGTCATATAGGAACCTACAAGGAAATAGAATGAATAGAAAATCTGAGAAAAAAAGTTCTGAGGACGGGTAACACGACCTGAATCATTAGATCTGATTTCTCTCCATAGATGCTGCCAGACCTGCTGAGCTTTTCTAGCAATTCCTATTTTTGTCCCTGATTTACAACATCCGCAGTTCTTTCAGATTTTATTTGAATAGAAAATCTACAGGTGGGAGAGGTACTAGTTTTAGAGAACAAACAGAAGGAAACAAAGTGATAAAGGAGAAAGTCTGGAACCAAAATGAGATATGAAGAAAATAATATGCTTCCATAGTAATAATACGGGGAAGACCAAAGCCAATTGGTGGAAGTTAAATGGGAGACAACTGCAGTGGCAGGAACACCTCAGAAATCCTCAGTAACAGGGGAATTAGGAAAAAAAATAAGTAGTAAAACTGCAAAGAAAAAGGAAAGATAGTTTCTTACACTTCAATCAAGAAGAAAAACAATTAAGGATATTAACAGATACTGGAGCAAGTCACTCACTTCAGTTGGCTGATGATACCATTTTACTTCCAGAGGAGTTAATGAAGAATTTAAAAAAAAGGAAATTGCAAGCCAGTCCCATTATTGAATAAAAGAATAACATAATAAGTGTAAAAGTTGAATTGAGATTGTGAAACGAATCTTGAGAGAAGGAATTGATCTTATCTTAGGAAGTGATCTGTCTGAAACAAACAGTAGAGGTTAAAGAAACTGAAATGCTCCAGGTATAACATCCTGGATTATTTCCTGATTTTGTTGTGCTTACAGGAAGAAAGAGAGTCTGTGTAAAAGGGAAATGAATTCAAAATTCAGCTTCTGGATACAATATTTTAAAATATAAATACAAATGGTGAAGGTGAAGAGAATGAACTTGACACTTTATAGCCTATCTTCCTTAATAGGATTGCAAGTTATTTGAAACAGCCTACTCAGAAATTGAATCAGAACATTATTACTTGAAAGACCTAATATTAATTAGCAAGCAGAGATAATCTCAATTATCAATTATATCAAATGGGCATTGGTCCATCTGAGTAACACAGTAAAATTTTACAAGTGGCCTACCAAGCTCCAAAGGTGGGTGAGATAAGCCACAGAAGCCAGGTCCCATCACCAAGTCTCCCTTTATTTACTAGAGCACAGTACACTGGCTGTAGCTAGTCAGCTTGGAGTCAGTGTCGAGAGTGTGTTGCTAGGAAAGCACAGCAGGTCAGGCAGCATCCAAGGAGCAGCAGAATCAATGTTTCAGTCCTGATGAAGGGCTCCAGCCCGAAATGTCGCTTCTCCTACTCCTCGGATGCTGCCTGACCTGCTGTGCTTTTCCAGCAACACATTCTTGACTCTGATCTCCAGTATCTGCAGACCTCATTTTCTCCCAGCTTGGAGTCAGTCCTCAAGTGAGGAGATTCTAATCTCCTGGTTATATTGGTTGGCCTGATTGCCCCAGGTTAACAACCCCAATCAAGAACCTCGTAGGCAATGAGGTCCACCTGGTTCCAATCACTACAGTGGATCACTAGGAATTATGAAAATTCAGGCTAACATATTAAATAATTTCTACTAGCCTGATTACATAACTGGTCTGCTTTTGCCAGACTTACCAGACGTGCCACGAAATCTCAACACACAATTGAACTTGTACCTTCAATCCCAATTTCAAATCAGCTTTCAAAGAATTATTTAGCAGGCTTTAAATAATACCCCTACTTAAAACCTGAAATGGGAATCAATATCTCTTAACAACTTTGGATGTTTTCACAGGATTTCTTGAAAGCAATGCCTTTGGGAAAATGCCGCAAAAATGTTAGCAGAAAAGTTAGTTCAATCATTTTTTCAAGGTATTGATTATCTAAAAAAATCAGATAAAGGTTCAAAATCTATGTCTCAAATATTCAAAGAAATAACAAATGGTTTGGGAATAAAACAATTCACATCTTTTGCTTAACAGGCAGAATCTCAAGTGTGTTGGAAAGATGGCATCAAAACTTTGAAAGGATGATACCAGAAATACATATTGGAAAATGATTGACAGGTGAGTTAACAGGAAGAAAGAAGGCAGATATCTTTAAAATTATGAAATGTTTTGACAGATTGCAAACAGAGATAATTTTCCTCTTGTATGGAAGAGCAGAACTCAAGGCCATCAATGCAAGTTAGTCACCAAAATTTCCAGCAGGAAATTCAGGAGGAACTTGTTTACCAAAAAAGGTAAGAATATGGAACTTCCTAACACAAGACATGATTAAAGTGATTTATACAGATGTATATAAGATGAAGCCAAACAAACATATGATGGGGAAGGGAATAGAGAATTCTGATGTCAAAATTAGATGAGAAAAGGTAGGAGGAATGAACATGAACACCAGCTTCAACAGGTTGGGCAAAATGGCTTGTTTCTATGGCTTATATTCAATGCACTGTTACTGCATCAGTCTCACCAACATCAGCTAAACTAAAGAGCAAAACTATTTGATATAAGAAAGATGTAAGTACAAAGTGTCAGATGGTGAACATGGGACAAGGGAACAATGTGTGTATTTTAGAATCAGAAGACCTGAATTTCTAAAATTATTTAGCAAAAAAGACTTTCAGATATGGTTCATGAAGTAGTGTGACAAACATCATGCTGTCAGTTAGCTCACCTTAACAAGAGGATCAACAGATGGAATGCAAGCCTGAATATTTCGCAAGAGGCAGATGTTCATATGTTGATCATTATATCTCACAACTGAAGAGTTGGAGCTCTGCAAATATGTCTTTAAGGTCTCTATTTGACAGAGGTAAATGCAATGTCAGTTTAGAATGTCAGTTTATTGCAAGAAGAATGCTGATTTTAAAAATAGCTTTAATGTAACATTATTTGAATCAAAATGCAGATATCAGTCAGTCATCTTAATTTTGTTGGCTTTGTGTTTTTGGAAGCATAGAATTTCAGGGTAGTAATCAAAATGTTTATACTTCTAAATTTTAACCAGTTATTTTATAATTCAAGCTTAAGTCATCTGTAAAGCCTTTCCTGAATTTATAAAACTGCTTCATTGTTTCCCTCCTCCAATGTTAGCTCTGCAGCTATAGAACATAGAACATAGAACATAGAAAAATACAGCGCCAATCCAAGCCCACCTAACCTACACTAGCCCACTATCCTCCATATGCCTATCCAAAGCCCGTTTAAATGCCCATAAAGAGGGAGAGTCCACCACTGCTACTGGCAGGGCATTCCATGAACTCACGACTCGCTGAGTAAAGAATCTACCCCTAACATCTGTCCTATACCTACCACCCCTTAATTTAAAGCTATGCCCCCTCGTAATAGCTGACTCCATATGTGGAAAAAGGTTCTCATGGTCAACCTTATCTAAACCCCTAATCATCTTGTACACTTCTATCAAGTTACCTCTAAACCTTCTTTTCTCCAATGAAAACAGCCCCAAGTGCCTCAGCCTTTCCTCATACGATCTTCCTACCATACCAGGCAACATCCTGGTAAACCTCCTCTGCACCCGTTCCAGTGCCTCCACATCCTTCCTATAGTATGGCGACCAAAACTGCACACAATACTCCAGATGCGGCCGCACCAGAGTCTTATACAACTGCAACATGACCTCAGGACTCCGGAACTCAATATCTTCTGGTTGTTGTTATTCAGTTTAGTTCTTCAATTATATTGCCAATATAATGAAGGGAATTCAAAATTGTGGAAAAAAAAAACAGAATGATGTAGATGGGTAGTCTCAAATCAACAATATATTAGGATGCCATTGGCTCACCTACCTCACTGACAGTAGTCATGTACGCTGTCTTCTTTACTCAATGTTATAGAGATGTACAACACAGAAACAGACTCTCCCTTTCATGTAATGTAACTTTAACATTGTGCAAATGATATTCTAGTTGTTCAGAGCTGAGTTCTGAATACTCGTCTATTTCCAGTTCTTCTGACTGGTTTCCAAGTGATTTAATGCAATTGTGATGATTGATAAAACACAGCCAGGTTATGCAGTCATTCGTGTGCATCTTTGACATTGCGTGCTGTAATCTCACCAGAACAAAGCTGGTCTGTCTGTGCAATGCTTTGTCAGTCGTGACTTTATCCGACAATTATTATGTAATTCAAGCACTTTTAAGTATTGCTAAAACATGGTAGATGAATAGCCTTCTGGCTTATTAGTTAACTGATGATTCAGTGCTAGAATTCTATGTTTCAAGCAATGGGACAAGTTTAACCTCACCTGCACATTTGTTTGAAACCATTTCCCATTTTACTGTTCGGTGAAGTCAGTGGAGATTAATGTTGAATGGTCAAAGCACCTTTTCACCTGATCATTATATTTTGTGCTCAGTGAGTTGTGTTAAAATTAGCCCTAAGTGTCTATCTAATATAACAAAGCAGCTTGCTTGTGAGCATACCAAGCATGTTAATGAGTAATTTAAAAAGGACAGAAATATGGAGGTGGATTTTTATCTTGCTTTCAGGAAGATGAGAGCGAGGCATTTTTGTGGCTCACATTTGTGCCTTCTTGTCTTTTCCCACAGGGGTCAGGTGCATAGTGCATTTTCTGAGTGACAATGAAGTGCATGAAGTGTCTTGATGCTGACACTGATCCATTGAAAATCCAGCCTCAGCTCTCCAATACTCCTATAGGATCCCTAAATATGAGCCCCACCCACAATCAGGCCACTTCATGCCCCCCAGATTCTGATGTTCCACCTCTACCTCTGCCCTAACTCTCCCCATGCATCCTCCACCGGCCCTCACCCTGTCAGCACTTTGTACAGTTTTGCAGAGCCATGCAATGGCGATTATTTCAAAATAAGTGAAAAACTGTTAAACCTCTAACAATTGAATAAAACTCTGAATTCAAATTAATTAACATTGACTGGAAACCAAAAGAAAGTCTGACAGAGATTTAATTTAAATCCTGTAAGTAGCTATTGTGTTCATAAACCAACAAGATACCACATCAAAGGCAGCAAGTTGAGTTGTACTTTCTTTGGTAAAGTGCTAGATGTGTTGGGTTTTTTGGAGGGTTTCATTCTGCAAGGCTTAATGAGATTTCTCACTTCAACTTACCAAATCTACAAATCTTACCTGTCTACCTTGACCCTTTGGTGTCTCTCTTGGCCAATGCTAGTTCCATCTTGCCATGCACTGCCCCTGGAAAAATGTGCCACTTGGCGGACATCACCAACATTCCTGGCACTGTGCCATATTCAAAAGGTTGCTGGGCACCCAGCATAGCCCAGGTATTCTGAATCTACCTTTCTTGGTGATGAACATA
The DNA here is from genome assembly GCF_004010195.1 of Chiloscyllium plagiosum. Taxonomy (NCBI): domain Eukaryota; kingdom Metazoa; phylum Chordata; class Chondrichthyes; order Orectolobiformes; family Hemiscylliidae; genus Chiloscyllium; species Chiloscyllium plagiosum. Next base: position 23,934,195 of record NC_057742.1, read on the forward strand.
GCATGAGAAAATGTCAGAGAAGAGGAAGATGCTGCTCCAACTCTCTTCTAGGGACCTGGAGGTCCTGGTGGAGGGGTGATACAGAGACTAACTGTCCTCTTCCTACAGGACTGACAGAAGAGGCTACAGCAGTCTGGTCTAAGGTTGCCACTCAAGTCAGTGTGGTCTCCATGGTCTGAAGAAATGACCTTCTGCCCTGTCTTGGGTGAGTGCCACACATCTTTTTGCCAATTTGCACTTCACCCTTTCTCTGCTACTGCACCCACCTTGAACCAAGCTCCATGCTCTGCTATTCTCACACTCTCCTTATTGCCTGTAACTTCTTCTCCCAACTGCTTACACACTGCCACTGACTCCCCTCACCATAACTCTGCATGACCTCTGCATTACTTATGCATTTAGGCATCCATTTCAAGACAGTTAGAATACAAGAACAGAGATGTACTGCTAAGGCTGTAGAAGGGTCTGGTCAAATTGCATTTGGAATATTGTGACAAGTTTTGGGCCCCGTATCCAAAATGGATGTGCTGGTGTTGGAGGGGGTCCACAAGAGGTTCACATGAATGATCCCGAGGATGAGTAGTGGTTGAGGACTCTGAGTCTGGAATCAATGGAGTTTAGAAGAATTAGGAGGGGATCTCATTGAAGCTTACAGAATATTGAGAGGCCTGGATAGAGTAGGTGAGGAGAAAATGTTTTCACTAGTAGGAGAAACTAGGAACTAAGAGTACAGCCTCAGAGTGAAAGGATGACCCTTTAGAACTGAGATGAGGAGGAATTTCTTCAGCCAGAGGGTGGTGAATCTGTGGAACTCATTGCCACATAAGGTTGTGGAAGCAAAGTCATTGAGTTTATTTAAAAAGAGATAGTTAGGTTCTTGATTAGTAAGGAGGTCAAGTATGGGTGGCACGGTTGCACAGCAGTTAGCACTGCTGCCTCATAGCACCAGAGATCTGGGTTCAATTCCTGCCTCAGGCAACTGTCTGTGTGGAGTTTGCACATTTTCCCCATGTCTGTGTGGGTTTCCTCCGGATGCTCCAGTTCCCTCCCACAGTCCAAAAATATGCAGGTTAGGTGAATTGGCCATGCTAAGTTGCCCATGGTGTTAGGTGAAGGGGTAAATGTAGGGGAATGGGTCTGGGTGGGTTGCTCTTCGAAGGGTCGATGTGGACTTGTTGGGCTGAAGGGCCTGTTTCCACACTTTAAGTAATCTAAGCTAATCAAGAGTTATGTGAAGAGGTAGGAGAATGGGGTTACAGTGGGCTAAGGACTGTGAACATGGCTGATGACACCACACCATGATCCTCTAATAAAATCAGAGTTCAGATACAAAACTGCCCAGGGTCGTGGTGGCGCAGACAGTAGGGCTGCTGACGATGTGATTCTGCTGCTTGGACTGGTCTGGGCAGGCCTCGAAATATACTGCTTTTAGAGTCACCGTGTCACCCTGATGTGCTCTGCTGTGCACAAACAACCGGGTGATGTGCTGGATGCTGAGGAACTAGGTGAACAGGAGCAGTTGTCTCCTGAGCAGGATGAAAACATTGAGGAGCAGGAAGCTCTCCTACTGTATGACAGAACTCAGCAGCGGCTGCTACTACAAGCTAAGAAGGACCTGATTGAAACTGGGCTGTAGTAGCTGAGAGCTGGCTGCAACAAACAATCTTGAATTGTAAAGTAGTCAAATCAGCTTTTTGTTTGTACTGCAGGGGCCAAATGCAACCTTTATTAGTTTTCTTTCTGTTCACTTTTAATTGTTGCAAATAAAGGTTCATCTGTGGCAGTCCAGTTTGAGGAGGTGTTGAGAGGGTGAGTATTGAAAAGATATTGGTGGGGACAGAATAGCTTTGAATTAGAGAGGGCAATAGGCTGGAATGTGGCTAAGGACAGGGAAGCTGTATGGACTGGTCATTATGCAGTGACTGGGAAAGTGGAGCTGCATGCACCGCAAAGTGTCGTCCGTGGCATTTATGTCCCTTGACCAGCCTGTTTTTGGGGCAGCTGTGCCATTACATTGTTCGTGACAGAAACAATACCAAGTACTGGCGGGGTGTTCGGTCAGGATATAAAAATGATGCTGCTGCCAGGGATATCTTGTGAGTGGCGAGCTCTTCCAGCAACAGCAAGATGGTGAAACTGGGCGAGCATCCTACTAAGGGACACCATAGGGGCACAAACGGTAATTAATGCAATGGCTTTGAGATGATACAATTAGACATCTCATTAGACATCTCAACGGGAGAGAAGCTCACTGAAATTTGATGAAATGAACACAGCCAAAATATATCCTTGGATTCAGTCTTTGATGGATTATTAGTGATAATTATTTGTTTGGATTGTAACATTTCCTTTTAATCCATATTGAAACTTCATCATCCTTAGAGACAGATAATTGAGAGCAGAGGATGGGAGCACAGTGCAATTGGTGCTGGACTAGTAACCAAGAGACTCAGGTCATGCTCTGGGGTCCTGGATTTAATGTCAGATAATGAAATTTGAGTTTTAAAATCTGGAATTACATAATGATGACTATGAAAGTCCACTGACCAGACTGATTGCCACCCATCCGATTCATTAATGCATTTGACCAGTTGTGGCATCAAGGAGCCATAGCATAACTAAAGTCAATGGGAATCAAAGGCATAACTCTCCACTTGTTACAGTCAATCCTTATGCAAAGGAGGGTGATTGTGCTATTGTGTTATTAATATCTCAGTTTCAGCATATCACAGCAGAAGCTCTCCAGAGTAATGTCCTTAGCGCAATCATATTCAGTTACTTAATCAATAAGCTCCCCTCTATTATAAGATCAGAAGGAGGGATATTTGCTAATGATCAATCAATGTTCAACGTAATTTGCAACATCTTAGAGACTGAAGCAGTCCATGTCCTAATATAACAAAACCAGGACAATATCTATTCTTGGGCTGAGAAGTGGCTAGTAACATTTGGGTACCAGACAATGACCATCTTCAACAGGAGAGAATCTAACTGTTATACTGTACAGGCCACTCATCATCACTTTCTCAAGGACACTAAAAATGGGCAATAAATATTGGCTTCACAAATGAAGCCCACATTCTTGAATGAAGAAATGAAAATGTACTTCCTCGGTCAAAACTGCATAATCTTTCTTCTGCCTTAACTAACTGCATGAAATACAATGTCATTTGTATCTTTCTGTGTCTGAATTTGTTTTCTCCAAGCTTGGTAATTGTAGGTAATGTTGTCCTATCCATCATATATATGTTCTTATAGAGGTAAGACTAAGGGGGGGAACTAAGAGTCTTTTCAAGTCTTTTGGGAGTGGTGTGGCAAAGGGTTTGGCAGGATGGTGGGCAGTGTTCCTGTTTGGTTGCAGTGTCATAATACTGTGTTAATTTCAGCTCAGCCATACGGGAAAGACTGTCAATGAAGTTTCATTCATGCTTGAGTTTGGTATTGTAATGAGAAACTAGACATTCAAACCGTAAATGCATTGAATAACAAAGAATATCAATGCAGATGTCAAAAGAAGACTTCCAATGTTCTTACTTGGTAGCTATTTCTCAGTCAATGCAGTTAGTAATCAGGAAGGCCAATATGCAAGATACTTTTCAAACAGATAAGCTGTCTCATTAGAGAACCTGTTAGTAATTTACTATTTTAAAACTTAGTAGCACTACCATTTCGATCATAGATTTTCAACATTAAATAATTAATGGGGAGAATATTCTTTGTTTTCTCTATGTAGGATCAGCCTCACAGATCACTGCTTTTGCTCTCCGCTCCCCTCTCAACCCCTCTCCCTCATGGTGCATCATTCCTAAGTGGTTGTGCTTGTTATAGCCTCCTAAGCAGGAATCAATAAATACCCCTGTAATCAATGACATGGCAGTGACTGGAGGTGGCAATGGACTGATTCACAGTCTCTAATTATTCCTCTACTCCAACGTCTCTCCATTCATATGGTGGGAACTAGGGTGTTTTTTTTTAAGAAATCTGTTGGAATTGGAATAAAAACTTAGGAAGGGAGGAATTGCACTGCAATCAGTTCTTATGATTTGGAAAGCACAGTCGGAGCAACTTTGCTGGCATTTTCCAAAAGAGAATTGGAGATATATTTGAAAAAGATATATTTGCATGTACATGGGGAGGAAAGAACAGGAGAATGGAATAAATTAGACAGCTCTTTGTGAGATCCAGCACAGACATATCACGGGTTGTTTGATCATCTTCTGTGCTGTGATTCTGTGGGAGTGGGAGTAGAAGATGCAGTTTGAAATTCAGGAACTCAGGAAGAAAAAGTTTGCTTCAGGACCTGCTGTTGTTAATGGCAATTAACTTGTTACTGTCATGCAAACTCAGTGATGAAGAATCAAACTGATGCCAATCTTTATTCATTTTAATAAGCATTTATTTAGAGATGCATGTTGCAAACATAGACTCTCTAAATTGCATTTATTTTCGTCAACCTGTGAAACATGTAATGATACACTTCTGGGGCAAGTGTGACTTGGACCCAGATGTCCTGGCTCAGAAGTAGCAACACTACCACTGAACCACATGACCTCGTAACCATTAATAATGAGAATTATAGGTAATACACAGTTCCAGTCTGTTTCTGTTTATTGGAATCCAAGAATCCCTGGTAAATTTCTACCATCTGCATCTAATTGATGTGAACTAAACACTGTTTGTCATTGTTGAAATCAATTTCCTGGCTGCTGCCACAAATGGAAAAGGTGTCTGGCAATTGAGTTGGTTGCTTGTGGCACCAAGCCACAGATGGTGAGGAGAGAAGAGCTGGGTGTTCTGTGGGAGATTGCTGGCAGTGAAAGAGCAGTAATACAATTGGTATATGGGGAGCAGTAGCCTGATTGCGATGTGTGCCATGACTGCCTATGTTATGATGTTTGTTTGTAGGCAAGTGGGAATGGTGAGAGGCACATTTACTCTTCCTGGCCAAGAAACGGCGCTGGAAAGCCATTTGCAGCATCCAGCATTCCTCACCGTCCTTCATAGCAGTTTTAGAAACATATAAAGATTTTCAAAATAGGAGCAGCGATAGTTTATTCAGCCCTTTAAGTCTGCTCTGCCAATCTACATGATCCTTGAAGCTGGCAGAGGTTAAAGATAGAATATATTCAGCATGCAGCCTCACTGAAATATTTAAATGAAGGTCCTATCTCCTGAGACACTCACACTCATCGTACATACCGTCCCATTGCTATTAAAACCAAACGTGACTGTGTTTTTGATGAGTTACATTCAGCCTTGGAAATTTTAGGTTTTAACTTGTCACCTGGCTCAAAACCACCTTCCTGTGGGGTTAAAATTAACCCCTATGATTCTAAACTCTGTTTATTTTGCTTCCAACTTGACTCATTCCTTGACTATATCAAGATGAATTAAACATGTGCGATCAGTTAGCACCATTGGCTAGAGTGTGGTTCAGAATAACATTGGATCAATTCTCTCAGGTGAATTTGGGGCTGCCTTCTCACTCTGTTAGGAAAGTAATGGCAAACCATCACTAATAAAACAAACAAGCCAAGGTAATGAAAGGATACATGCCACAATGTCATAGCTACATTGAGCCTAGCACCAAGTTGCCTGAACTGGCCAGACTTGAGGTTGCCTTAAGAAAAATATGCTGCCTTTCAGGTTGGGATGTACAGTACGGTTTTGTCAAATGTGGTAGAGGAAAACCAGTGGGAAGATTAACGGATCAAGGCTGTTGTATTAAATAATATATAGGTTATTGCACGATAGCAATAAGGTCCAATATGATGGACCTTGTAAAACAAAATGAGAATAATTAGATAATAGACATATTTTCCTCAAGGTTCGGAACTGTTCTGTCTTTCCCCACACTAGTCCATACAACATCATCAGATTGTGTGGAACTTAATGCCAACCCTAGCATTAAGGTCAAGATTAGAGTGGTGCTGGAAAAGCACAGCAGGTCCGGCGGCATCTGAGGAACAGGAAAATTGATGTTTCGGACAAAAGCCCTTTATCAGGACTTTTGCCCGAAAAGTCGATTTTCCTGCTCCGATGCTGCCTGACCTGCTGTGCTTTCCCAGCACCACTCTAATCTTGACTCTAATCTCCAGCATCTGCAGTACCCATTTTGATCTTAGCATTTACCTTTTTAGAAACATTACCTTATATAGCAGAATGGAAATTGAGCATAAGGGTTAATATTAGATATATCTTTCCTACTTGCTTTTAAATTAAGTATTGTTATGTGGGGTGGAGGGGACAATTAGCACAGTTGACTAGATGGCTAACACGTGGTTTAGAATAATATCAACAGTGCTTATTTTAATCCTCATTTCAACTAAGGTAGACATTGAGATCTAACATCTTGCCTTACACTATAACAAAATCTTGGCATAAGCTGCAATTCAATTAACCTTGAATAATTGAGGATGCTACATGGAGAAAATGATGATAATATATTGACGAGCTGTCCTAAAGTATTTTGTTCACTCAGTCTCCTCCTTTGGCGCTTTACATTCTTCCTGGTGTTACATGCAATTTCTTGCTGATTTGAATTATACAGCTATAGATTTTTTCAAGCAAGTGCTGTATTTGATGTGAAAGGGAAGGGGTAAAGATTGAGGAAAGAGCAAAAAAAGTATTTGTTTTAAGCATTTTAATTATTGCATGTTGAATTATACATTTAATGTTTAGCTACGCATGCGGCTAGTACACCACTTATTCTTTGGTAGCTTTAATATACTTTTAAAAATTGACTTTCAAATGACCTGGGTGGAACATTGGGTTGGTGAGACTAGATATTCAGTTTTTCTCTGTCCTTCAGCCAAATAAACTCTTTAAGGCAGTGTACTCAAACCTTAAAATCTTGTTCGTGAGGACATGGCAAAGAGCCCATAGTCAAATAGTTTTCTGTCGATTTCAGGAAGTGGTATCTGGAAGTTTAATCAATAGAGTTCTCACTTTCCTGCGTTAAAGTTATATATTCAAGTGCTCACATATGTCTGTCTCCTTTGTTCTGACATTCATTCTGGATGGGAATGCCTGCAGTTTGCTTTTATAAAAATTAGAAGTTACACCGCATCACATAAGGAATTCTGATCTAAGAAGCTGGTGACATACTAATCGTTTTCCTATGTGCTATTTGCCAGGACAGACATGTTAATTGATGTGCCCACATTTACAAAGCACATTATTATCGTCCTGCTTTATACTTTCAGCAATTAGCAAGCATCAATAGTTCATACAAAATTTAACAACTTAAAAGTATAAACCTCTGTCATCTGTAGTGGTGAGATAATTGCTTTAAAATGTGCTCTACCACTTGATTTCTCTTTTGTTATTTCAGTTCGAAATGCAGGCCATCCTGGAATGGAAATGATCTTGTGGTATTAAAGTGGCTGTGGTAGACTGCTGATCAAACAGGAACTCCAGGGGTCTAACTGTGCTTGATGCATCTAGACGTATTGTCGACATGAACACGAGAATTTAAATGCTCATGGTGATTGAAGATGCTCGCGGCAAATGTATTCATGGTTATGCAAGACCTAATTTATCATAATCTCTTTGTACAATGAAAAACAAGATTTATCCCTTTTGAAGGTGTTGCCTTATTGCGGGAGATCAGTTCTTCAGAGGAACATTCACTTAAATCGTCATTAATTATATTATTATTAGTGATATCATCAGTGTCAGGTTATTATTTCTCAGAGCAAAGAGTTTGAGAATTGAACTCAGGTTTATGTTCATTTTACCAATTGCAATAAGTATGAGATGCACTACAATTGGATTCATTGTGCGAAATTTTAACAGTCAAAGATAAATGGGCAGTGTCAAATGTTAATTTTTTAAAAAGCTGGAAATCAAGCCCAAACCATCTCCAACCTTCTGGACTTAACAGAGGCTGGACAAAACTTGGGAAGCCAACCATCTCTCAGAAATATGGCTAGACAATTGAAATATTTTAACAAAGCTGACAGCCTTAGCAGTGATGCAGCCAAATGGGTTTGCTAGCCTTGTGGAAACCAGGAAGGTGAAGACTTTCCAGCATGGCTTGAGGGTAAAACTGCAGCAGGACCTTTTCTCCTCAGTCCCCAAAGCTATGCCCCAACTACCATCAGATTCCCTCATCCATCCAACCATCCATGAGATCCAACCAGAGTATCCCATCAACTGTGGTTGTGCAACAACTCGCTGTGCTCCCCCCCATTACATACAGCACAAAGAAACATTAAAGGAATGGACTGCTGAAATAGACCACTTTGGTTTCTCCAAAATACACTAAAGGGACTTGTGGAGCTCTATCGGCACTCAGCTCATTGACATGCTACTCCATACAGGGGGTGGCTAGGTGTGGCTCACCACTCACCTTCCCAGATCTTGAGCCTGGTGATTGAATTTTAGATTAGATTCTCTACAGTGTGAAAACAGGCCCTTTGGCTCAACCAGTCCACACCGACCCTCCAGAGAGTAATCCACCCAGACAGATTTCCCACTGACGAATGCATCTAACACTATGGGCAATTTAGCATGGCCAATTCACCTGACCTGCACATCCTTGGATTGTGGGAGGAAACCGGAGCACCTGGAGGAAACCCACACAGACACAGGGAGAACGTGCAAACTCCATACAGACAGTTGCCCGAGGCTGGAGTTGAACTGGGACCCTGGTGCTGTGAAGCAGCAGTGCTAACCACTGAGCCACCGTGCCACCAATGGTAATTTCTCACGACAATGTACTCATGTCCTCTGTGTGATACTCCAAATGTTGATCTTTGTGGTGACTTCCATGCTGGCCGTTTTGGTATATCTTTCTTCTGTTGGACACCATGAAGAGAAATCCTCACCCTTTGGCAACTACCTCCATTAGTGCCTCAAGCAGGATCGGTAAGTTTTGGACCAACCGTCTGGTCAGCACCAGTATGGTCAGCACTGCCCTCAACCTGTCCTTGGCAAATGACGTAGCTATGAAAAGCCTTTCAAAGGGCTTTCTAGATCGATGTCTGGCCTTCAGGCTGCCTTGGGCATCACTGATTGTGTTCAAACTCATTCCAGGCCAATTATATGTTTTGCATTTTAAAGTGCCATTGCATCCCTGATTCTGGTATTTGGTAAAATCATCTTCCCTTATGCCATGTGGAGTATTGTGAACAAACTTATGTGGAAGACAGACTGGCTTTAACTTCTTCCTTTACCAGATGCACGTGTACCAGATTAACAAGGCCACTCTCCTAGTCTAACACAGCATAATTTGGGCATGCAACCTGGAAGCTTTGTCAACGTGATTCAGATGTTTACAGCCTTGGTCTTTTGAACTATCAGAGAAGATATGGAATGCACATTGAATACATTAAGTCCCAGCATCCTCACTTAAAGAGAAACTACGAAACAGCTGGAGATCTTTATATGAATTACAGCCTCCAGCAGTGAAGAGCCAAGAAAGGCGATGCTGGGCACATGATATATTTCCAATAGCATTATGCAAATGTAGAGTATGACATTTCCACTGCTACTTAAAGTAATGGGATAATGCCACTTGTGATGCAAAAATGCTGCCATATGTCATGTCCTTTACAAATAATGACAAGCAAAGAGGCTCCGGGTCTCTTTTAAAAGCTTTTCAAATGATGCGTTCTTTTGAAATGATGTAAGCATTACCTTTTCCCATCCAATATAATTCATATAATTTAAAATTCAAATGGTTCAGACAGTTTTGCATTTTAACCTAAAAATATTTTTTTAACTGGCATTCGCTATAATTTGAATCTATAATCTGTTGATCTGCAGTTTGGTGATTGTAGACACAAGGGCACTTTAGAATTAATATGCTAAAGCAATAGTTCAATTATACAGTTCAGATTGAATGCAGGCTTTTAGTGCTTTGCATTTTCAGAGCAGCGTCCACTATATGTTACAATGTAAAAGTTTGTGGACAGGAACCTGAGCTTTCTTCAATAAGAGGCAATGGCTTGTCAATTACAGATTGAACACTACAATTTGTATTTATTTCATTCAGCCCCTGAGTTGAGATCACTTTTTAAAAGTGGACATTTCTTTGCATCTTTTAAGATTAAGTTTTGCCATATTAACATAAATCAACATGCATCATATATATCAACATGTGGGGGCACGGTAGCTCACAGTGCCAACGACCTGGGTTCAATTTTAGTTTGGGTCACTGTCTGTGTGAAATTTGCACATTCTACCCGTGTCTACGTGGGTTTCCTCTGGATGTTTCAGTTTCCTCTCATAGTCCAACAATGTGCAAGTTATGTGGATTGGCCATGCTAAATTGCCCATAATGTCCAGGGACGTGCAGCCTAAGTGGGGTAGCTGTGGAAATACAGGGTTACAGGGGTGGGGTGGGTTTGGGTACGTTGTTGTTCCAAGGATTGGTGTGGCCCCAATGGGCTGAATGGCCTGCTGTAGCAATTTTATGATACAATACCAATATTCTTCTAATTTGCCTCTGACGTGGAAAATTTACAAAAACAATTTTCTTGGTTGCTCTGTCTCATTGTTCAAACATTCTCAATGTTCTGGCATTAAATTCAATACACTGGATAAATTAAAATGAGTTTGTCCAGTTAAGAGTTCATTACACTGCACTTATTAAGTGAAGAAATCTTACTGTCATGGGTAAACAAAAGGTCAAGACTTGATGGACAGTGAGCAGATTTCTAATCAGCCCACCATGTCACTAACTTTGAACGTAGTACCGTATACAAATAAAGGTATTTATTGAGATACAAGAAAAACAGGCTACTTATGAATTTAGACATGGATGAATTTAGACAGAGCGATACGATACACTCTGTCACTTAAGCCGCTGCGTGTTGGATATCGAATTGAAAGTGGCTTGGCAGTCGGATACAGGAGGTGATAATTGATCTATCTAATGAATAACTAATGGCTGAATGAAACAAAAAGGTTCCATCTCCTCCAGATAACATATTTGCATTTTGTGATAAATAATATAGAGGAAGAAGCTGCTGGGAATCTTTGATTGCTGCTGAGGAAGTAATCCAAGAAAGGTTGATGACTTTCAAAATGTGGCTTAGAGCCATAGAGTCATAGAGATGTACAGCATTGAAACAGACCCTTTCGTCTAAAGCATCCATGACAACCAGATATCCTAAATTAATCTAGTCCCATTTGCCAGTATTTGGCCAATATCCCTCTAAACCCTTCTTATTCATATACCCATCCAGATGCCTTTTAAATGTTGTAATTGTCATAGCCTCCATAATTTCCTCTGGCAGCTCATTCCATACACACACCACCCTCTGCATGAAAAAGTTGTCCCTTAAGTTCCTTTTAAATCTTTCCCCTCTCATCCTAAACCTATACCCCTCTAGTTCTGGACTCCCCGACCCCAGGGAAAAGACCTTGTCTATTTACCCTATCCATGCCCTTCATGACTATATAAACCTCTATAAGGTCACCTCTCCGCCTCCAATGCTCCAGGGAAAACAGCCTCAGCCTATTCAGCCTCTCATATAGCTCAAACCTTCTCACCCTGGCAACATCCTTGCCAAACTTTTCTGAACCCTTTCACGTTTGACAACATCCTTCTAATAGGAAGGAGACCAGAATTGCACACAATAATCCAAAGGTGGCCTAACCAATATTCTGTACAACTGCAACATGACCTCCCAAAAACATTTTATAGTTACCTTGTACTTATGCTTTCAGAGTTTCAAATCCTTGTTCTTTGTACTAAAGATCCTGACTCAAATGAGACAGCTCTTTTTTATGTATTCATCCTAGATTTTGTTGTTCTACACCCTTATCAGCTTGTATCCCAAGATCTGGGATTCCATTTACGCCCACACCTACCTTCACCATCTATCTTCCTTTCCATTGTTCCTTATATCCTATGTCAAAGTTTTGATCATTTATATTGTTGTGATTTAAAACTCATTCTTTCTTTTCAAGTATATCCATAATTTTGCCTATCCTTATCTCCTTAAGGCCACAAACCCTCTGAAATTTCTGTGCTCCCCCAATTCTGGCCTCTTCATTGTTCATAAAGCTATAATGGTCTGAAAGAGTTAATGGTAACAAGTGCCTTAAGCATGACCGACTATAATGATGTTTTGTAGGCTTGGGAGAACGGCTTGGGATCTTGTATAAGTGAGGTCCACTCTCTGGGTCATCTCATAGTATCTGGAACAATGTCTAACATATTTGCGTAACTTATATGCAGTTGCCATAATAGAGTCTTAGAAATGTACAGCACGGAAACAGACCCTTCGGTCCAACTTGTCCTTGACAACCAGATATCCTGAACTAATCTAGTCCCATTTGCTAACACTTGACCCATATCCCTGTAATGAGCTACATCTTTCTTAATGTGACAGTCTTTTCTTGTTAGATGAAAGTGGTTTTCATCGATCACACTAGACCCTGTAGATATTACTCCCTAAAGGATGAGGCAGCAAATCCACCTTATAGTGAGCAATAGTACAGAGGGCTCATATAACATAGTGAACTGTGATATAATTACTCATATAACAGTAACCATCCTTGATTTTAACTGCTCCACTCTGGGCAGAAGTGCATTCAACTGCCTAATCCCTAAATTCTGTTCCCTCCCTAAAGCTCTGCCTATATTTGTAGTGATTATAACAAGGTCAGCTAGGTGGACCTCATAGAATATGAGGTCCCTAAATGGGGCTCTGAATCTAGTCCAATCAGGGAGCCCAGGTTGACAGCTATAAACAGGAGTGTCAGAAATCCTGTTCACTCTGAGAGCTCACACTGAGAACTGGCTCTGAGGAAGCCAGTCCAGTGTTAAGACTCTCTATGTGGAAATAAAGAGTAAATTGGTAATGGGTTATTAGCTCCTGTGGGATTGTTTCAGCAGCGATGAGAAAGGGATTAATGACATAACCACACAAAAGCACTTACTAGCTGAAACCCTACTGGACTTCAGACTGGCATTACAACTGGTTTTATCATTGGAAAATGCGGCAAGTGGAGCATTTAATTTGTAGGGAATTCCCATGGAAGTGGATACCCTCGTCAGTGCAACTGAGCTTGGGGAACACCACTTGAATGAAGGCAATTACATCGTCTCACTCAGGATATATCCTGAACTGAGGGATTCTAAGTCAGCCCTCAGTCAGATTCACAGCAAAACCCCAAAACAAAGCCAAGCTGCATGGTTAAAATTGTCTTCAGGATCCCAGCCGGGAAGCCATTATACTTTCAGTGGTATGTGGACTTGAGACAACAAAAGAGTCCCACTGGACCTAAATGTAGTAAGAGAACTCATAGACTGGTATCCAGGAGAATGCTCACCCTAGAAAGTTCACCTCTATCTGGTTTGGAACAATTAATTTGCTAAGCAACATCTAAATCAGAACTAATCAAAATGAATGTCTGGTTAAATGGTCATCTGATTCCAATGGAGATCGGTACCACGACGGTCACTTCAATGATTGCAGAACCAGTCTTTAACAAATTTCATTTTGGACCCAAGCCCTTAAGTTTGTGTAAGTCCTCGGCTAGACTGAGTACCTAGACTGGGGAACTGTAATAGATTAAGGGTACAACTTCGGTTCTGGTCTCTTATGAGAAGCAACTTTTTCAGTTATCACTGATTATAGTAAAAGGCTCAGGCACAAGTCTGACAGGGCAAAATTGGTTGAGGAAGATTCATCTAGATTGGCTCAGCATTACTCGATTGGAAAATGACTGCCTGAGTGAAGTCCTAATTAAGTACCTGGAAGATTTCCTGGAAGTTCTAGGGACTACAAAAGGAGCTAAGGCCACCTTGCGTGTTGGCCAGGAAGCAATTCCACAATTCTGCAAGGACCGCCCAGTACCATTTGCCTGACGGACAAAAGTAAAGGCAGAAATCAGAAGGCTAGAAAGGGAGGGAATCATCAAACCAGTCCCAGTTAGCAGAATGGGCCACACTGGTCGTACCAATTGTGAAGCCCAATGGGTCGGTTCACCTTTGTGGGGATTTTAAACAAACGGTAAACTGTTTTTCATAGCTGGATAAATACTCAATTGCTCACATAGAGGATTCATACGGAAAAATAACAGGGCGGCTGCCCTTTACAAAGCTGGACATGAGCCATGCGTACTTGCAATGGTGGTTAGATAAGGATTCTAAGACATATGTACAATTAATACCTATTAGGGCTTGCATTGATATACGAGACTGCCACTTAGGTTATTGTTGGCCTGTGCAAGTTTTCAGTGGACAATATAGAGCATTTTAATCTAGATGATGTGCTAACAGGGAAGACCAATAAGAAGCATTTACAGAACTTGGACATAGTCCTTAGATGTTTCTCCCAGGTGGAAAAATATGTGACCTACTTGGACCTACAGAGTCAACAAAAGCGGGTTACACATGTTGGAAGGTAAAGCGAGTACAATCAAAGGTGTCCTGGCTCCCACATCTGTACCAGAGTGTAGGTCTTTCCTTGGGCTGGTGAATTGTAACAGAAAGATCATACCTAACCTGATCTCCATCCTGGCAGCTTTGCATCAACTCTCATGGCCAAGCTCTAGCTTTCATGGAAGTGAAGAAACAGCAATCATCCTCTAAGGTGTTGGCACACCGTGATCTCAAGTGACATCTGGTGCTGACATGTGATGCCTCCCTGTCCAGTATCGAGGGAGTGTTAGCTCATAGGTGGCCCAAAAGAGAGGAATGCCCAACAGCATATATAATTGGACTGAGGCTAATGCAGGGCATGAATACACCCAGCTAGAGAAGGAAGGTTTGGCGGTCATATTTGGAGTGAGAAAGTTCCGCCAATACCTTTACAGACGTACGCTTGGAATAATAATAGACCACAAACCTCTGCTAGGTCTACTTAAAGAAGACAAGGCAGTGCCACCCATAGCTATAGGCTGAATTCAGCAGTGGGCTCTAATATTAAGTGAATATAATTACAAGTTGGAGCACAGTCTGGGAGGTCAGGTAACAAATGCAGGTTCATTGAGCTGCCTCCTGCTGGCAGATACACCACTTGTTGTACTGCTACAGGAAGAGTCCGTAATGGTTTTAGATTTTCTGGGCACATTACTTGTCACAACCGACAATATCAGACGTTGAATGCAAAAATATCCGATCCTAGCAAAACCGAAACAACTGGAGAAACCAAAAGGCCATCACAACTGGAACAGGAATAGTTTTGGACCCGGAGAGACCAGATCACTGTATAGGATGGCATATTACTATGGGAAGCAAGAACAATTTTCCCGAGCAAGGTTCACCACCAGATACTGGCTGAATTCCACCAAGATCATCCAGGAGTTTCCAAAACAAAGATGTTGGTGAGAAGTTATGAATGCTGGCCAGGGTTGGATGAAGACATAGCTGGATTAGTGGAGCAGTGCCCAGAGTGCCAACAAGGACAAAAAGTACCACCTTCAGCTTCGCCACATTCGTGGGAATGGTCGGATAAACTGTGAAGTCAGTTACGGGCTAACTATGTAGGTACTTTCATAGGCTGAATGTTCCGAGTCATTGTGGATGCCCAATCAAAGAGGCTGGACATGCATAGAGTCCATTCTCCAAAATTGAGGATGACAATAGAAAAACACTACATATCAAAACACAGACTCTCTGAATTGTTGGTCACCGATAACAGGCAATTATTGAGCAGCAGGGAATTTGAATATTTCCTAAAGTCAAATGGTATTCATCATATCATGTCAGCTCTATCCCATCCATCATTGAATTGTCTAGCAGAAAGAGAAATCCAAACTTTTGAAGGCAAGTTAAAAGAATGTAGCTTCATTAGATATCAAACTATCCCAGTTCCTTTTTGGTTATCGGGCTCTCATGCAACTACAGGTTTAGCTCCAGCAGAGCTGCTATTCAGGAGAAAACACTGCACCAGGTTAAATCTGACCTTTCCTGACTGTGAAAGATGGTGAAACAGCATCAGGGATGCAAATGCTGAATACAAGACTTCTCTAAGCGAGAGGGACAGTTTACTTCAGGGACGAAGTTTGATGTCGGAGCTACGGAATGACCCCACATGGGTAAGAGGCACGGTCGATGCAAGGTCGGGTCCAGCGATACAGATCTGAGTAAGCATGTGGACCACGTGAAAACTGCAAAATCACTAACAGCGCAGGAACAAAATGTGCCTAGCTCCTTGGCTACTTTCCCAACCTTTCCAGAACCCGTGGGTTCTCCATTTCTGCCAAGTGTTGAAGATACCTTGGAATCTGAGATGGATATGGCAGATGTCGCTATTTCAACAGCTTTGCCTCCTGCAGAGGAGAACAAATTTCTTCTGAGATGCTCTGGATGCAAGAGGTGAGCTACAGTGCATTATATCCTACCCAGAGTCAGAGGCAGAGTTGGAGGAACCTGACCCGGTGTTGAAACACTCCAGGAGGAGCAACTAAAAACAAAACTGGCCTATGCCCTCGGACTCAGAGGGGGAAGGATGTAGTGATTGTAAGAAGGTCAGCCAAGTGGACGTCATAGAAGTTTCCTGACTGGAGCTGTTAACCTTGTCCAATCAGGGAGCCCAGTGTGACAGATAAGGACAGGAGAGTCAGACATTCTGCTCACTCTGTGAGCTGGCTCTGAGGAGTTGGATCAGTGTCAGGGACACTCCATGTGTAAATAAAAGTGTGACTTGGTGATGGGGTACTGGCCCCTGTGGAGTTATTTCAATATTATCACTCTTGCTTTCTTTATTTCTCCTTAAAATGTACTTTTATCCAAGCTTTGGGCTATCTTCTCTCACATTGTTTTATGCAGCCCTGTGTCCAAGTGTTCTTAATTCATAACAGTTCTCTGAAATACCTGAGGAAAATTTGTTTGCGTGGAAGGTACAACACAAAAACAAGTTGTTTTTGGACCAAGTGACAGCAGCTGGATTTTAGTGTAGGTGTGAGTGAAAGATATCACACCTCAGTACAGGAAAAGTAAACATGACAGAAATCCATTAGCAAAAATAAAAAAAAACGGAAAGATTTGTTTTAACTAAAGTGATCTAATTCAACAAGAAAAGGCTATTCAGTTGCTTAATGAGGCACTATAGTGCATTGGGAAGGCATTCACACTCATTTAGCATTGACTAACTTATTAATATATGATGAAGGTTAATATATTATTATTTAGGAGCTAGGGTTTAACATAGAAGTTATTGGGTTTTTTGATCTTCAGTTCTGTGAAGGTGATTTATTTCTAAGTAGTCAGAAATATTTTTTTAGCAGTGTATCAGGGCAACATTTTTAAGAAGCATGTGATGCAAGCTAAATGGGTAAACAAGCTGTCTGTTGCAATATTTGCTGAAATGCTTGCTAATGTAAGATTAACAACAGAAGTCAAATGCAGTCGAGTTCAGAGAGAAAATCAGCAGAAGGGCAATTTAGTTTTGGGTGTTGTCTCCTGGCAATGAGAGCTGGAAAGAATCTTAATGTGTTTTAGCAGTCAAAGTAACTGGATAACACCCTGAGAATTGTTTTTCTTAGAATTCAGAGAAGGAAGTTTGTAATTTAGCCTGTGTCTGTATGTCTCAGGAAGAAATAAAGACACTCACATCTGTTGAAAGGAAACACTTGTAACCTCACCAGTGAAAACAATTATTAAAGAGTGTTGGTAGGTGTGATATTTCCTTGGAGTTGAGTACCTGTAAAGGACATTACTGGCAAAAGGGTTAAATCTTTCTTTTCCTTGTTGATGATAAGATCTTTCCAAGTGTTTTATTTTGCAATAAACTTATGTTCTTCCATTAGTGACTGACCACCATGGAAACCAAGTTGCAAAACTAAAGTTTAATGTTTCCCTCTGATATCTGACTTATCCAGTCTTACCAGCAATTCCATGTTGTTGTGAATTATGTTTCTACTTGGACATGGGGCTGCTGTCCAGACTGGTTAACATGTACAACCAACTTTACTGAGAAAAGGTGCTCTAGGGTGTTGCTGTATGCAATGCAGGTTGGGTCCACTACTCAATCCTGCACTATGGAGATCACCTGAGCCATTTCCTGCTTTACCTGGAGGTTGAAAATAATGAAGTTTGCAGTGACATGATGTACAAACCTCTGGATAAAAATTGGTGAAGGAGGAAGCTGTTCAACATTTCCCTCCTCCTAATGGTGACCTTTGTGTGCATCTGCATCAGGCAGTACATTGACCCTCAGTGTGCAAACACCAAGTGTCACATATACTGCGATTCTACCTGTCCCTGGTATTATGGAGGATTGATCTGGCCACATTGCCACAACGCTGGATGATGCTGTTCCACAAATCCCTCACACAGCCGTTTATGCAGACAAACACCTATGATCACAAGTCCGTTATATATTGATTGACACGTAATATCCTCAAAGTCCTGTAGCAAGAGAAGCAGATAAATCCTGTCTATTGGTTTATTGAGCAGTGTACCAAAGTCATTTGCCAAATTGCCTATTGCCAAGATGTGCAAACAGAGACATAGCTTGGCTGATTCTTCCTAAGTGCATTCCTGCTCATTATTTTTGTCTGCACAACATCCGTACTCAGCAATGACCTTTGGAGAAGTGGAAATCAATTACATATTCTGTTAATTCCAATTTGAATTGCCCTTGGGCTGTACACCTAACAGGGTATGTATTTTGTCAGTATTCAGATTGTTGCCATTAAATTTAACAGACCATGTTGTCCTGTAATATTCAAACAGAAATATTTTGAAAATTTCTTTGTGTACAATCTTTATGAGTGAAGTACATTACTGAAAAGAAATTTAACCCTCAAAATTTCTCTGAAATTACTCATTCTTTTAAATCTATAATGAACAAATTCCTTGAAACATTCAACAATTAATTAAACAGTATTAAAGATCATGTATTCAGTATGAAAAGCGCAGTTAGAATTCATATGTAATACAAGAAGGTTAACATCAGTCTCTTTACTTTGTATGTAGAGTCATAGTGTCATAGAGATGTACAGCATGAAAATAGACCCGTCAGTCCAACCCGTCCATGCTGACCAGATATCTCAACCCAATCTAGTCCCACCTGCCTGCACCTGGCCTATATCCCTCCAAACCCTTCCTATTCATATACCCATCCAGATGCCTTCTAAATGTTGCAATTGTACCAGCCTCCACCACTTTCCCTGGCAGCTCATTCCATACACGTACCACCCTCTGTGTGAAAAAATTGCCCCTTAGGTCTCTTTTATATCTTTCCCCTCTCAACCTAAACCTATGCTCTCTAGTTCTGGATTCCCCGACCCCAGGGAAAAGACTTTGTCTATTTACCTTATCCATGCCGCTCACAATATTGTAAACCTCGATAAGGTCATCCCTCAGCCTCCGACACTCCAGGGAAAGCAGCCCCAGCCTGTTCAGCCTCTCCCTATAGCTTAAATCCTCCAACCCTAGCAACATCCTTGTAAATCTTTTCTGAACCCTTTCAAGTTTCACAACATCTTTCCAATAGGAAGAAGACCAGAATTGCATGCAATATTTCAACAGTGGCCTAACCAATTTCCTGTACAGCCGCAACATGACCTCACAACTCCTGTACTCAATACTCTGACCAATAAAGGAAAGCATACCAAAAGCCTTCTTCACTATCTTATATACCTGTGACTCCACTTTCAAGGTGCTATGAACCTGCACTCCAAGGTCTGTTTGTTCAGCAACACTCCCTAGGACCTTACCATTAAGTGTATAAGTCCTTATGTTGTAGTTCTGTTCGCCGAGCTGGGAATTTGTGTTGCAGACGTTTCGTCCCCTGTCTAGGTGACATCCTCAGTGCTTGGGACCCTCCTGTGAAGCGCTTCTGTGATCTTTCCTCCGGCATTTCTCCGGCCAGAGAACAGCCAGGGAATTCCTAGAGGCATGGCATTCATCCACAGATTCAATCAATAAGCACATCGACCTGGACCCAATATACCGGCCACTGCAGCGGACAGCTGGAACTGACAACCGGAAGTGGCAGATTCAAATCACTATAAATGCTTTAGGAAACATCACAGAAGCGCTTCACAGGAGGCTCCCAAGCACTGAGGATGTCACCTAGACAGGGGACAAAACGTCTGCAACACAAATTCCCAGCTCGGCGAACAGAACCACAACAATGAGCACCCGAGCTACAAATCTTCTCACAAACTTTGTATAAGTCCTATGCCCTGAAGTTTTATGGATGACTGTTTGGACTCCTTGAGAGCTGAGCTGAGATCTTGTGACTGAGCTCCTGTCAATTTAATGTTCCAGTCCTTGTATAGTTTTGGAAAATGAAATCTAGTAGAAAATAAGTGGTGACATGACAATGGTGCTCTAAGATTGGTTGAAGTCAGCACTGAATGTGTCAAATGTTTCACCACTGCCTTATTATTTCTACAACCTTACAAGCTAACAGAATCATTCAAAACTCCAGCTTTCTAACTATGTACTGATTATTGTGAAACTGTGACATGCCCTGATAGAGGTGATTAGCATCAAAACATGTCCCAAAGCAGCCATGTTGCAATAAATTAATACAGCGATTTGAAGTAACAAAATTGAGTGAAGAGGGCCTGTGCTAATACAAAAGTAATGTGATCTTGGAAACCTGACATTAAAACAGACATGTTTACTCAGCAGGATTGACCAGAAACAATTATTCTGCTTCTTTCTTCACCGATGTGTCAGAAACTCACCAAGGCTCTTCCTGCAGCATCCTCCAAAGCCATGACCACTACCAGCTAGAAGGACAAAAAGGGCAGTAGACAAACAGAAACAGCACAGCCTGCAGGCTGCTCTCCAAACCACTCACCATCCTGACTTGGAAAGATGCCTTTATTCCTTCATTATCACTAGGTCAAAACCCTGGAAATCCTTTCCCAAGAGCATTGTAGATATATCTTCACCAAATAGACTGAAGCAGTTCAAGAAGACAGCTCACCACCTTCTCAAGTGCTTTTAAGAATCTTAATGAAAATAACCTGTTTAGTATTTCTGGCATTTTCTCCTTTAATGATAGGGATTATATTAATGCTTCCCATGCTATTCTCTTTTTAACTGAAGTACTTGACATTTTGTAACTCTGAATGTGGGAAGAAATCTTACTATCTCCTACACTCAATGACTCTCTGTCATCAGTGTTACTCTCAGATGAGTCAAGACTTGCTTATTTGCTATGTCAATCTATTGCTTTCAATTCAAACTGTTGCATTCTATATGGTTAGGCATAATGCAGTTAGGACAAATAGCCTGCTTTTACATTCTACATTTTTTTTACATTCTAACCAACAATGTATGTTGCTCCTAAAGATGAAACAGGATCCTATGGGATTGAATTTCTGCTTTGGGTGGAACTGGCAATCATGCTCAATACAGGGCGACCCCCGCATCCACGGAATCGTTTTCTGCGGTTTCAGTTACTCACAGGTTACTGCGGCCTGAACATATTAGAGGGAACCTTCCGGAACCAGGGACCAGGGGGAGGTGGGAAGGTAAATTTCCCATTTAAAATCCCGCCTCGGGCAACCGAGTTTGCACATTCTTCCCGTGTCTGCGTGGGTTTCCTCCGGGTGCTCCAGTTTCCTCCCACAGTCCAAAGATGTGCAGGTTAGGTGAATTGGCCATGCTAAATTGCTCATAGTCTAATCTAATCTAATCTAATCTAATCTAATCTAATCTAATCTAATCTAATCATAAGACTGGGTTCGCTCCTATCCACAGTTTTGGGCGTCATGGAGGTCTTGGAATGTATCCCCCTGCGGGTACGGGGGGGTGATGGGGGGGCGGTGGGGGGGTGGACTACAGCACATGCAAAAATAAACATCTTTCATCGTGTTGATCTGTGTCATCTGTGAGCAAATTATTGGATATGATGTTCAAACTAATTGGCTGAACAATTTGCTAGTTGTATTTAGATACAACAACCAAATTTTCTGTAACTTTAAAAGGTCATCTCTTCCTGCAGACAAGTGCAGTTTGATTTGGGGATGGGGTGTTCTGGCTTCTTGTGTGAAGTTTTTCTAAGCTGGTGTAAATGATTACAGAAATTCAAATTTGAGCTCAAAATTCCACATGCAGTAGCTTCACTAAGTTCAAGCGGTTGCACAGAAAAAGAAATAAAAATGAATGAAAACTCACTTTGTGTGTGTTGTGCATTCAGATGAATTTGTCATCTGTCATGTTCAATCCCAGTCCTAACCTTTGGCTGACTGCTCTCTGGAGTGTGCAATGATGACTCAATTTGTAATAGCTGAATTTTTGAAATGCACACCAGTTTCATGAAGGATATTGAGCAAATCCTTTTATTTCAGGGATGAGGGGAGCTGTATGTCCTTTGTTGTACTGACAACCCTCCACAAGGGATATACAAGTCTAGAAAAAAAGCCACCAGCTCCAAACAGCAAACAGCAGCAAAACAGCAGCAAAACAATATGCCTCATGACATGGAAAGATGAGCAGTTACATTGCAACTGCAGTGGGACCTAGGTTTGCCATGACCTATCTACAGTGCACCCAGAATCTTGCTTGTAGGGAGGGAAAACTGAAGGAACCAGAAATGCAGTTTTCTGACACTGATAAATTTAGAAGCACTGGAAGAGATCTACTTTTATGCTGAAGGCATAAAATTGACTTTCAAGGATTGATGTACAAATGCTCTAAAGAGAGTATATTAAGGCATGTTTGAACCAGAGATTAATTGAGCACATAGGAATTACAGACATAAAATTTTAAGTATGGTGTTAAAATGATATGAATGCCTTGATACAATTCTATAAATTCTACTTTTCAAATCTGTCCCCTTACTTTGCAAATTGAAACTGTTTCATACTTGCATCTATAATAATGTGAATATGTTGTGCAATCAATGCCCACAAGCTAAATCTGATCTGTCCCTATCCTGCATCCTTATGTAGATACAGAGACTCATGGAGTATACTAATTTAATATAGTTACTGCCTCTAATTCACCCTAAGAGATGCAAAATCGATTTGAGGTTTGATGGGTGTCAAAACTTAAGAAATCAATAGCAAGTATTTTTTGTTTTAAATTTTTAAAATGCAGAAACCTATAACAAATGAATTACCATGTGCTTAATGGCACTTATTGCATTTGTGCAACTTGAACAAAAGCATTTCACTACTTAATATTGGAACGAATTGCTTGCTGTCATACTGGGAAATAAAGAGCTGTCCTGAATAGATAAACTAAAATTTGTTAAATGACCTTTCTCATTTGTAAAATGAATAGAGTTATGAATGGGTTAAGAGGAGTCAAGTCTAGTCTTTTTATTTGCTCCTTCAAACCTGTCAAGAGAATCTCTTCTGGAACTGAAAATGAAAGGATCATTGTACTAAAATGCAAAGACACATGGTTAGCAGAAACAATCAAATGATGCTGAATGTTATTCTCTTAGTTGTAGTTGACTAGTTCCTTCCTGTCTCAATTCAATATCTGCTTTTTTTAAAATATTATTTATTAATAATGATACTCCATGTATCCTTCCACAAGCAGTGACCACTATGAACAGACTGTACAGCTTCTTCATCTGTTTCCTGTTCAATATAAATTCACAACTGCTTTCAAAGACACAAAACTTAGCAGCATGCTATAACTCATTCGCGCCATTCCCCATTTGTGAATTTCTTAATGTAGAAAACTCAATGTACTACCTGTTGAAAGTTAGGTAAAACCCATTAGTACTTCAACACCATTCTCTGTTAAACACATGGACTGCAGAGGTTCAAGAAGGCCACTCACCACCACTTTCTCAAGGGCAATGAGACACTGGCAATAAATCCTGGCTAGCCAGCTATGACTATGCCCATGAGCGAAGTAAAATAAGTCTAACATTTTCACAACCATAAGGTTGAGAATGCTTAAGTAAAGTCTTCGGTGCACTCAGCCTTCATTTCCCAACATTACCTTCTGAATTCCACGTCTACAGATTAACTATGCCAGCTATTGTGATGCACTGTCCCCTTCATTGAAACAAGACCATTGATGATACCCCAGACCCTGTCCTGCAGTAACCCATGCCTTCCAATCAATATCATCTTTACCACTTCTATGCTGAGTTACTTCCATTACATTATAGTCCATTTGACATTTCATCATGCTGCCTCTAATCCACATAATTGATTACCCGAATTTCTATATCACAGCGTAACCCCTGATAGCATACCTTGACTTTTAGTGACCAGACCCCATGTCTGACTAAGGGTTAACCCCCGATCAACATGGAATATAACTCTGATTATTGACCAAACAGATCTCTGCCTGACCTCTGTTCAGTTTCCCGACTGGCTTACTGACCAAACTCCTGATCGTTTGCACGGACATGTTGGACTGACTGTGCACTTCTCCTGGATTGTAATGATACAATCCTCAGTGCTCCAAATAGCCAAATGGCCATGTCCAAACCCCTACACTAAGATCAGACACTGCCACTGACTGACTGTAGAGGGACTCCTGAGTGATGATTGTTACCCTTGACTTACGACACAAAATATGACCACATGGTTGAAGGATGTTCAATGTATTTGCTGTGTAAGTCAGCGGGCACATTCTGTAGACGTGGCATTGATGTAGTACAGCGCCCACCCCTGAATGACCACTGCTGACAACCACAATGGGCTACCTGGCTTTGCAAGGAGGCAAGACAGAAATACTGTGGGGCTGTCAGTTTTGATTGAGGTGACAAAGTGCATAGAGACAGGGTAAGGAACAGGTGCTGTGAGCGGCTGTCATGTGCAGCCTGCTCCAATGCATGAAATGGGTACCTGCCCCCGAAAGCAGAGCAGCCTGGCAGCAGCATTGCAATAGAAGGTATTGGTGCAATCAGAATGTGGCATTGAAGTGGATAACTATATTGTCAATGTATCAGAGATGTTCCATGATGATGTGGTAAGGCTGTTTTATGTCTAATGCCAGCCTTTGTGGATGTCAGCGCAGACGGTCAATGCCCATGAAGCTTACCTTGAGACTTTGAAGACTTCTGTCCAAGATGGAGGCCTGGATAAGCAAGTGGTGAGCTGTTGCTAAGACAGAAATTGTTGGAGAAACTCAACAGGTCTGGCGGTATCTGTGGCAAGAAACCAGAGTTAATGTTTAGGGTCCACTGACACTTCTAAAAAACATTCTTAATTTCTGAAGAAGGTTCACTGAACCCGAAATGTTAACTCTGCTTTCTCTCCACAGGTGCTACCAAACCTGCTGACTTTCTCCAGCAATTTCTGTTTTTGTTTCTGATTTTCAGCATCCGTAGTTTTTTGTTTTATCTTGGTGAGATGGAGCTG
The DNA here is from genome assembly GCF_004010195.1 of Chiloscyllium plagiosum. NCBI lineage: Eukaryota > Metazoa > Chordata > Chondrichthyes > Orectolobiformes > Hemiscylliidae > Chiloscyllium > Chiloscyllium plagiosum. The sequence goes on from NC_057742.1 coordinate 23,959,404, forward strand.
CTAGGTAACATTGGGAAATGTCATAATCACTGTGTGGGTGAATAAAGAACCACATTGTCAATTATATAAATGGTTTGGATAAGAATGTGGGAGGCATGTTTAATAAGTTTGCAATTGACACCAAAATTCGTGGCAGAAGGTTAAGTGAAGAAGGTTATCTAAGATTACAAAGAGAACTTGATCAATTGGGTCAATGGGCTGATGAGTGGCAGATAGAATTTAATTTGGATAAATGTGAGGTACTACATTTCGGTAATACAAATAAGGACAGGATGTATACAATTAATGGCAATGTCCTGGGTAGCGCTGTAGAACAGAGAGACCTAAGGGTCCAGGGACATAATTCTTTGAAATTTGCAGCACAGATAGACAGAGTGGTTAAGAAGGTGTTTATCACGCTTGCCTTCATTACTCAGACCTTTGAGTATAAGAGTAGGAAAGTCATGTTGAGGTTGCGCAGGATGTTGGTGAGGGCTCTTTTGTAGTTCTCTGTGTAGTTCTGGTTGTTCTGTTATAGGAAGGATATTATTAAACTGGAGAGGGTTCAGAAAAAAATTACTGGGATGTTTCTGGGTATGGAGGGTTTGAGCTATAAAAAAAATGGTAAACGCTGACATTTTTCACTGGATTGTCGGAGGTCGGGGGGGTGACCTTATTGAGGTTTATAAAATCATGAGGGGCACAGATAAAGTGATGGGGGAGTTCAAAACTAAGGTGAGAGGAGGAAGATTTAAAAAGGACATGAAGGGCAACTTTTTTTAACACAGAGAGTGGTTCATATGTGGAATGAACTGCCAGAGAAAGTGATGGATGCAGGTACGATCACAACATTTAAAAGACATTTTGATAAGTTCTTGCAAAGGAAAGATCTAGAGGGATATGGGCCAAGTGCAGGAAGGTGGGTCCAGTTTAGTTTGAGAAAATGATTGATGTGGACTAATTGGACCAAAGGGTCGGTTTCCATGCTGAATGACTCCACAGAAACGAGATGAGAGTAGGTGATAATGCAATGTATACAGCTGAATTAATGCATGCACTTGGGCATCTTGCAGCTCTCTAGCAAGTTTATTGTCTAATTGTTCAAACCATGGGTGGGAAACTGGTCATTTTTCTTGACATTCAGAACCTAAGTTTTCACATTTGACCATATTTTCCGAACTGACCTGTCTTTAGCCACATGGAAACATATTGAATGACCTGAACAATGTAGATGTTGGGAAGATGTTTCCGTTGATAGGAGAGAGTACGACCCGAGGGCACTGCCTTAGAGTAAAGGGAAGAATGTTTAGAATGGAGATAAGGACAAACATCTTCAGCCAGAGAGTGGAGTGGTGAATCTATGGAATTTGTTGTCACAGAAGGCTGTGGAGGTCAGGCCATTGAGTATATTTGAGACTGAGATAGATAGGTTCTTGATTATTATGGGGATCAAAGATTATGGGGAGGGAGCAGGAGAATGGTGTTGAGAAACTTACCAGCCATGATTGAATGGCAGAGCAGACGTGATGGGCTGAATGGCCTATTTCCTGCTCCTATGTCCTATGGTCTTATGGTACAGAGTCTGTGAAAATATCACCATTTGACTCCTCAAAATTATCATCTCATTTTTAAATTTTACTGCTTTGTGCTCAACCAACAGAATGTCTTTCATTTGGAAGAGAATTTAGGATTTCTGGGTTCTAGCAACCTTTAGGCCTACCCTCCAAAGGATTTATATTCTGACAAGATCCAGCCCACCTCCCAATTGATCTGATTGATTGGTACAACCTCAGTCCAGTTAATCTGATTGTTTATTTTGTCAATTCCAATCCCAGTGATAAAAAAAATCAATCTTCTAATTTCCTTAGAAAATTGATGGGTGTAAGGGTGAGGCTGTGTGAAGGCCATTTTTTTTCAGCCTCTGTCATAGTAAAGGTGGTAAAGGTGCTTCCATGGTGCTGGTAGGTAGAGAGTTAATGATTTTGAATCAATGATAATAAAGGAACAGTGATTGATGTCCAATTCTCATGGTGACCAACTTGAAACTAAACTTGGAGATGATGGTATTCCCTTGCAACTGCTGTATTTGTCTCTCATGATAATGGGGCCCCTGGAAGCTGCAGCCATAGAAGCCTTGAGACATTTCTGGCCCATGTCTTCTATGTGGTGGAGAGAATTTGAAGAACCAGGAGGTGAATAGCTCTCCCTAGATTACCCATCCACTGAGCTACTACTGTATAATTTTGTGGCTGGTCAAGTTCAGTTTCTGACAAGTGACGACACCAAAACTATCAATGGTGAGAGAACTCCATGATAGAAATGGGAATGTCTGCGAGAGAAGATTATGTCCTCAGTTGTTGGTCATGGTTACTATTGTCTGGAGAGAGTTTAAAGAATGCACAAAGGTGTGACAGTGAGGGGTAAGCTCAGTGAAACTATACGTTGTGATTTATTGTAGTCAGAGAAAGGGCAAACCTTTGGGCAGGTGAGCCAACATATGAGGAAAGCTACACACATACATAAATATATAATCAGGTTCTGGATGTTGTCAACAGACAAGGACTGGAAACCATATTGAACTGTAACAAGGTTAGCCAGTTGGACCTCAGAATATGAGTTCCCTGATTGGGGCTGTTAATTTTATCCTGTCAGGGAACTGTGGCTGACAGATAAAAAGGGCAGTCTCAGAAATGCTGACAGTCTAGTAGCTGACTCACCAAAGGGGAGTCAGTGATGGCCTAGGCAGTAGTGCCTGCAAATATGTGAATATTTTTCTTTTGGCATAGATTGCTTTGTTGATGCTGATTGCATTGATATGAGCTGCAGAATATATTGTATTTTACTGAAGCTAATTAATTCCTATCAGTTGTCTCTGACAGGCCTTTAGGAATTGAGTCATTTTTCATTGCTCCCAGGAAGCTATTTCTGACAAAGCTTCCTTTACAGATACACAACAGCCAAACTTTGATGGTAGCCTTGATGTTATGAGCTAATTGGCCCCCAATCACAACTGAAGCAGAATTTATACACAGCTTTATATCTTATCAGCTGCCAAAACCAATTGAGATATTGAAGAGCAACTCAGCTGTGAAGGTTATAATTTATCAATTATTTTGTACTTTTTTTTGACAAATAAAGTATAATTTCTCAAAGTACAAAAATAGATGAAAACAAATTGAGCATTACTGTTTTAAAAATAAGTGAACAGATTTATTAGTTGACTTGAAGAAGCTGGATACCAAAAAAGCTTATTTTCAGTTAACATAAATGGGAGTATACTGTTCATGTCAGCTGATTTGTATTCAGGTGCCTAAAGTTTGCTGAACAAAACTGAGGAGATTGTCTTATGGCTGATTTTATACAACTTCAAAGAGAGATGATTGTGAATGACTAATTTACCTATACAAAATGTGTACATTCATTTCTTTGCCCTGTGCTTATATAATACAGAAGTTGCTAGATCACTAATTGAACAGTTCTGCAATTAGGGTGTGCACAATGAGCTGAGGAGCATCCTAGTCATGAATGTATTGATGACCGATACAAAGCCAGAGTGACCCCTCATCTCACTGTTTAGTTCATTGCTATCAGGGATGCCATCCCTTTCAGGAAGAGCCACCAGCAACTAGAAGGTTGACAGCTCAAATGTCTCAACAGCACTAGTGGGAGCAGTGGCCATTACTGGAACTGTACCTTGAACAAGAAGGATGACATTCTCTCAACTAGTTCAGTGGGATTTGGGGTCTGGGACAGTCAGGCACTTTCTGGCTGGGTGTGGTGGGAGTGTGGTTATGGTTTATCCGTGCAGTCAACAATCTCTGCAAACCCCTGTCTTTGGTCTACTGAGAGGCTCCCAGGGTTCACTTGGAGGTTGCAACAAGCAGTGGCTGGGCTCTTCTGTTGCAGGAAAATGGACATTGTGTCAAGAAATAGGAGCAGAATTAGGTCATTCAGCCTATTGAATCTATTCTGTGATTTCATCATTTCTAAACCCCATTCTCCTGCCTTCTCCCTATAAGCCTTGACTACCTTACTAATCACGAACCTATTTATTTCTGTCTTAAATACACTCAGTGACTTGGCCTCCACAGCTTTCTGCAACAATGCATTCCACAGATTAACCACCCTCTGGCTAAAGAAATTCCTTCTCATTTCAGTTCTAATGCGTCGTCCCTTCACTCTGATGCTGTGAATTAAGTTGAATTGAATTTATTGTCACATGTACCAAGGTACAGTGAAAAGCTTTGTCTTGCAAGCAATACAGGCAGGTCACAGAGTTAAGTAGCATAGATAAATAAATAATAGGTAAACAGTCTCTCCTATTAATGGAAACATCTTCTCTACGTCCACTCTATCCAGGCCCAAAATCTTCCAATCAACTGGCCAGCTCCTCTCTAATTTCTTTGTAGTTAACTTAATTGTAATACTGTTAAAACTGATTCAGGCTTTCCCTCTCCAATCCAAGGTGAATTCTAGCATATTGTGGTCACTGCCACCTAGGCGTGCATTCACTATCAGCTCCCTGATCAAGTCTGCCGCATTACACAGCACTAAATCCAGAATTGCCTGTTCCCCAGTAGACTCTACCATAAATTGCTCCAAACAACCATCTTGTTGACGTTCCATGTTCCTCACCTTGAGATCCATTACCAATGTAATTTTCCCAGTCCACCTGCACATTGAAGTCTCTCATAATTATTGTAATAGTGCCTTACCTACATTCCTTTTCTCTCTCCTAATTTATTTTCTTTCCCATTTATTGCTAGCAGCCTGTATATAACTCCCACCAAAGCCTTTTTTCTTTGCAATTCCTCAACTACATCCAAACAGATTCTATGCCTTCCAACTCTATATGATTTCTTGCTATTGACTTAATTTCACTTCTAGCTAACAAGCCAACCCCTCTCCCTCTGTCCCTCTGCTCATCTGTCTGTCAATTTTAATTCTTGGATATTTAGTTGCCAGCCTTGATACTCTTGCAGCCATGTTTCTGTGATACCCATGTTATTCTTGCCAATTTCAATCTGTTCTACAAGCTCATTTACCTCGTCTTATATAGTGCACACATTTAAGTACAGCACCCTCAGTCCTGTGTTGACTGCCCCATTTCTCATAGTTATCCACTTATCTGCTGTGCCTGAGGTTAGACTCCTGACCCTTTCCATACTCTCTGTCTTATTACTTGTTCTGGAAGCTTTAATAATCTCTCTGAGCCCTCCTCCCTTTAAATTTTTTCAATAACTTTCCATGTAACTGAACCCACCTCCTCCATCCCAGCCCCCTTCCTCCAATACTATCTAATTTAAAGCCCAATCCACAGTACTAGTTATGTGATTCACCAGGACTCTGATCCAGGTGGAGCCCATCCCATCAGAACAGCTCCCTCCTTCCCTAGTACTGGAGTCAATATCCCATGAATTTGAACCTGTTTTTCCCACACCAACCTTTGAGCCAAGAATTTACCTCTTTAATCATGTCAATTAGCTCATGGCTCAGGTAGTAATCCAGAGATTAGAGACATTAGGGAAAAGGTAGGAAATTGGCAATGCTCAGACAATGGGCCATAGGACTGCTTCTCCACTGTGGCAATTCCATGAAGCTGTTGGTGCTTATTAGTGTTTAATAGCTACATAGCCTTATAGCTCCATTCACACACCAGCCTCATCTGTTCCACTTTTACATACGCCCAGTTAATCTGGTATTCTTTTATTATTTTATCCAGAAGTGCTCTTATACATAAGATGTATGTCAAACAGCAACTTCTATTGACTGCTCATGTGCAGTTAATTGTGAAAACTAAGATGTTGCTCTTCAAATTGCTTTGTTCCTCCGGAGGTCTCAATGTAACAGCATTGTGCTGGGAAACTCAGCAATGAAACACATCCACTAAATCTTTACGTAGGCAGTTTCAATTAAATTGCTTTCTAACTGTACCAATGGAATTCTCTGATCTTATTCAAATATTGTCACGGGAACTTTCACATTCCATTGAGCAGATAGTTTAGGATTTTGGTGTAATCTTTTACCTCAAATATAGCACATTTGACAATGCAGCATTCCCTTAACTGCACTGAAGTGTCAGTGTGGATTATGGGCTTTGGTCAGTGGTGAGTTAGGACTCAAAACCTTCTGACTTAGATACAATAATCCTATACTCTCTGACAGTTGAAAATCCTGACATCATACTCTGCTCCACTTACAATGATTGTATAAAGCCAATTACCTCAGATCAAAAGTAGCCATTTGAAATAAAATTGAAAATTATTCATTCAGGAATTCTCTAATAGTTACAAATCATCTTCTAGTGGTTAGATGACCTCCTGTCATGAACTCTGGCCAGTTCTTGGTGGTTCAGCAATGAAACTTCTTTTTTCCAATCTGGATACAATAAACTAGTGTCCAATCAGAGAGAAATTAAGACATTTTTCCTTGTGGATAGTGTTTATTAGCTATATAGTCTTATAGCTCCATTCACACACCAGCCTCATCTGTTCCACTTTTACATGTGCCCAGTTAATCTGGTATTCTTATATTATTTTATCCAGAAGTGCTCTTATACACACCTGAATATTTCTTTTCCCCATTGCCAAATCATCCATGGTATGTTTTTCATCTATTATTGAATATCCTTTATTGGCACATGCATTTTATATAAAATACAGTGGAAAGTGTATACCGTCACTCGTACATAAATGCCATTCACAGAATAAAAAAGATTACTTGAAGAGAATCCAACATTTTCTTTCTCCACTGCTAAACCATACTGCTGCCAGTGTCCCACTCTGGGCTATACCAGCCTACACCATGCCCCAGAGAGAGTGTCCTGCTCCAGGCTACACCAGCCCACACCATGCCCCAGAGAGAGTGTCCCGCACTGGGCTACACCAGCCCACACCATGCCCCAGAGAGAGTGTCCCACTTCAGGCTACACCAGCCCATACCATGCCCCAGAGAGAGTGTTCCGCTCCAGGCTACACCAGCCCATACCATGCCCCAGAGAGAGTGTCCCACTTCAGGCTACACCAGCCCACACCATGCCTCAGAGAGAGTGTCCCGTTCCAGGCTACACCAGCCCACACCATGCCCCAGAGAGACTGTCCCGTTCTGGGCTACACCAGCCCACACCATGCCCCAGTGAGAGTGTCCTGCTTCAGGCTACATCAGTCCACACCATGCCCCAGAGAGAGTGTCCTGCTCCAGGCTACACCAGCCCATGCCATGCCCCAGAGAGAGTGTCCCGTTCTGGGCTACACCAGCCCACACCATGCCCCAGAGAGAGTGTCCCGTTCTGGGCTACACCAGCCCACACCATGCCCCAGAGAGAGTGTCCTGCTCCAGGCTACACCAGCCCATGCCATGCCCCAGCGAGAGTGTTCCGTTCCAGGCTACACCAGCCCACACCATGCTCCAGAGAGAATGTCCTGCTCCAGGCTACACCACCCCACATCACACTGCTGTCAGGGGCCCACTCCCACATGGAAGCGAGAATCCTGCTCCAGGCTTCACTGGCTAATCGACCGTCTCTGCAGCCACACTGCCTTTTAAAATACTGCTGCTGCTCTGGAGCCCATCGTAGCTGCTTCTTGCTGAAGAGCTCTCGTTATCAGGTAAGTTAGGGGAAGAAAAGAGGGAGAAGTAAAATGAAAAAAAGAAAAGTGTAGATAAGGAGGACAAGCCTGTGCACAGAAGCCCGAATGCTACCTATTTCCCCCTCCCCCGGTTACCATTTAATCACCACCATTAAATCACGTGGGTTTCCAACAGATTAATTAACTTGCAAAACCCGTAAAGACAATGAAGACCAACAAAGGTGAGGGAGAGGTAAGGAAAGGGGTCAATTAACAAATCAATTAGCCCTATTCACTTGCTTAACTACCGTGGTAGTAGCAGATAGGATTTCTAATTGCATGACCATAAAACATTGATAGGATTGTTACCCAGGCTGTTGTTTTGGGGGCTTTTGTGGACCACTGGTAATGTCCGTACCTCTGAGGCAGGAGGCTTGGGTTCATGTCTCCTCTACTCCAGTGGTGTGTAAAAGCATTGCTGAATCAGGTTGATTAGAAAACACTTTTTCTCCAGGTTGTTGTGTGCCATTGAAACAGAGGCCCGGACCTTGGAACCCATAAAGAGGGTCTTGCATCTATTTAATGCTTTCAGCATGTTGCCACCTCCAAATCTGAGGCAGGTAGACCTCTCAAATTCCTTAACCTTATTTTTGGTCCTCATTCTTCAAAAAGTCTTGGTAAAATTTTATCTAATCCCCTCCAAGAGATGTGTACATGTGTACACAGAACAATTGAATGGGAGTGCAGCTAAAACATTCATTGCTGGGATGTAAACTAATACAGCTCCTTCTGCCTGATTTGTATTACTACTTTCTCTATTGAAAACTTTCATGTCACACATAATTTTAAGAACTTTGTTACCCCACTAAGGACAGTCCATTGCATAATGATATTTGAAGTCATATTTAAGACACCTACTGACCATACCCATGCATTCATGGAATTATTTCTTCTTATGCTTCCCCAATTCTTTTTGTTTGTGGTATTACTAGAGATATCTTCATCCTGACTCTTTTTAATTACCATTCTCAATCTGTGTTGCACATTTGGCTATATCTGGGTGACCTAGCATTGCTGCTACCATTGAAACCTTCAGTCTTTGTGTGCCTGCTGAATGTCCTATTTGAGTCATGAAGGTTATGGGAATCAATATGTTCCCAAAAATATTTATTTTTAAGGCTTCTGACATCTGATACAGAGAGTGTTTCATTCTAACTCCAGTTAATACAAGGAGTCTATCCATATTTGACACCTCAAAACCACCCAACAATTTGAAGGGAAACTTCAATACAGTCTGTTAAATTCCATTATATATTTTTTGATGGAATAGACCAGCTTTCTAATATTATCAAAGTGTGACCATGCATTGTTTGTATTTGATCATTTTTCTTCAGTTTTATCCATAAATGTTAATGGATTTTCAAATCATTCCTCAGTTGTGTTTCCAGTAGGAAGCTGCAGTGCTATGACCATATCTGCAGTGCTATGACCTAATCTGCGTCCATATGTCGATTTCATCTCTCCATTGATCATAAGTTTCTACTTCACAGAAAAGTATTTGAACCCTTATCCCTTGGTACAAAGGTAGGAACACCCCACAAGAGCCTTTTAAAATGTCAAAATTGGACTCTAGCTTTCTAGTCCAGTGACATTACTAATATATGTTCCCATTTATATATATTTTTCTTTCTTTCCAGAGAATTGTTCATGCATCTCTGTACATTTTCTTTTACCATCACCAAATCACTAATGTTTCTAACTCAATGAAAAATTTTCAAGCACTGCCCTCTATCTTCACCACTCTGTCTCCTGGAATCAAACAAGGAGATTACCCAGCAGCCTGCGGTGCATTGTCAGAGGTTCCCTTTTATAGGGACTATGCTATTAAATTAAGGCTTAGAGACAAAAAAATTGCAGATGCTGGAATCCAAAGTAGACAGGCAAGAAGCTGGAAGAGCACAGCAGGCCTGGCCTGTCTCGTTAAAATAAAGTTGGCTGCCTGGTGCATGTGCTTTCTGTGGGATTCTACTTGGCTGATGGGAGTGTGAAAAGAATATCTGAACAGAGATGAGGTGGATATGCTGCTTTACAGTTTTACACACTTAATGTGGCATGGGCACAAGATAAACTGAGCCCCTACCCCCAAAAATCAGGGTGTTTGAACTTAATGCACCACTATATTCAAGAATGCGTGAATTACCCTTTAGCTTGCTTTTCAAAGGGGACTATTAGAACACAACACCAAGCTCACATCTCATTTATCCCAGACATCGATGTTGCCAGATCAGAGTGACAGTGCATATTGAAACATATCTGGTGGCCCACCTCATTCATTTGTTTTCGATGGATGTTTGGTTCACCACGACAGACATCCTGAACTAGACTCATTTATCTCTGTCTCTCTGTAACAGAGCAGTCCACTTAAAACACGGGCAGACACTTTTTCATTCAATTTCTTCAGTCATCATGCTGCCTGATTTATCTGTTTGCTGTGCCACCTTCAGCCAAACTTGTCTGGCCACAAAACTCCACGGGACGTAATTGATGTGCGCACTGTCAAGTTCTGCTTCCTAGATTCAGAAACATCTACAACCAAAATATAACGGACAAACAGATAAATTGAAAATTTAGATTAAATTAAGTTTTTATTTTGGTAAGCAAACTGCCTTATTTATTGCCATGATCACATTTAGAGGAAAGATATATTAATATTATCAATATTTTATATTTTGCACGATTTTAAACACTATGGCTCCTGTAATTGAATTGAATTAATCAATCCTACTAATAAAGTGACTGTTAAAGCTTTTAACATTTGCAATGGGGAAATGGATGAACATAGAACACATAATAGTATAGCATAGGAACAGCGCTTCGGCCCACCAAGTTTGCACCAACTCTGTGACATTCTAAGCAAACTCCATCTTCCTGCATATGACCTGTATCGCTCTATTTCCTTGTTGTTCATCTGTCTGTCTTAATGCCTCTTAAGTGTTCCTTTCATATCTGCTTCAACCACCTCCCCTGGCAGAGTATTCCAATCACTTACCACCCTCTGTGTAAGAAACTTTTCCTTTAAGTGTACCCCCTCTCACTTTAAACCTATGCCTTCTAGTATTTGATATTTTCATTCTAAGAAAAAGGCTTTAACTATCCATTCTAATCCCTTTAAGTTTTTTATACTTCTATTAGGTTGCCCCTCAGCCTCCGACACTCTGGCAAAAATAATCAAAGTTTGTCCAAACTCTCCTTAACATTAATATATTCCAATGCAGGCAGCATCATGGTAAACCTGCTTTGCACCCTCATCAAAGTCTTCACAACCTTCCTATAGTGTGGCAACCAAAACGGCACACCATGCTCCAAATGTGGCCTAACTAAAGTTTTATATAGCTGCAACATGACTCGTCAACTTTTAAACTCATTGCCCCAACTGATGAAAGCAAGCATGCCGTACATCTTCTTCACCATTTTATTCACGTGTTTTGCAACTTTCAGGGATCTGAGCACTTGCACTCCAAGATTCCTCTGTGTATCAATGCTCCTTAGGATCTTACCACTTACTACATACGTTCATTTTGCATTTGACCTTCCAAAATGCACCATGTCATACCATTGATAATAAACTTCATCTGCTATTTCTCCACTCAACATTCTAACTAATCCATATCCTTCTGAATCCTTTGACAACATTCCTTACTATCCACAACTCCACCAAATATAGGTGGTCCTCTGCAAACTTATTAATCAGACCACCTATATTTTCATCCAAATCATTTACAAACACAGAGGTCCCAGCACTGATCCTTGTGAAATAGCACTATTCACAGATGTCCAGTGAGAAAACATCCCTCCACAATTACCCTCAGTCTTCTATGACCAAGGCAGTTTTGTATCCAACTTATCAACTCACTGTGGATCCCATGTGACTTAATCTCCTGGTGCAGCCTACCATGGGGAACCTTGTCAAATGCTTCTGTAAGGTCCTAGTAGACTACATTCACTGCCCTACCCTCTTCAATCATCTTTGTCACTTCCTGAAAAAAATCTATCAAATTTGTGAAACAAGACTTCCCCTCACAAAGCTATGATAACTATTTCTCAAAAGTACATTACTTTCCAGGTGCAATTAAATCCTGTCTGTAAAAACCTTCTCCAATAATTTTCCTATGTAAGGCTCACTGACCTATAATTTCCTGGATTATTCCTGTTGCCCTTCTTAAACGAAGGAAGAGATTTACTATTTCCCCATCTTCTGAGAACTCATCTGTGGCTAAAGACGATTAAAAAATCTCTGTTAAGGCCCCAGAAATCTCCTCCCTCAGTATCCAGGGACAGGTCTCATCAGGGGACTGATCTATATTAATGATTTTCAAGACACCTAACACCTCCTCCTTCTTCATATCACCATGCTTTAAAACATCAATGTACTACCCCTAATCTTGCCATCATCCATATCTTTCACTTTCGTAAATACTGATGTGAAGAACTCATTAAGGAACTCACCCACTGTCTCTGGCTCCACACATAAATTCTTTCCTTGTCCTTCAGTGGACCTATCCTTACCCTAGCTACCCTCTTGCTTCTAATATACATATAAAACACCTTTAGATTCTTCTTAAACCTACTTGCCAAGGATGCTTCATAGTCCCTGTCAGCATTCCTAATTCCTTGTTTAAATTCTTTCCTGCTTCCTTTATCTTTCTCAAGGGCCATGTCTGATTTCAGTTTCTGAAGCTTTACATATGTTTCCTTTTCCTTTTTAACCAAAGTTTCAATATCATGCAGCATTCCTGAATTTTATTAACTTTTTATTTCACCTTCACAGAAACATAGAGATGTCATAGAGATGGACAGCACGGAAACAGACCCTTCGGTCCAATTTGTCCATGTTGGTCCTGAACTCTGGTCAACTGGCCTTTAAATATGTCAGATGTGGATTTACCTTCAAACAGCCACCCCAACCTAAATTCTCCAGTTCCTGCATAATACTGTTATAATTATCTTCCCCCCAGTTTAGCATTTTCACCCAAGGACCAGTCTTATCATTATTCATGACTATCTTAAAACTTACAGAATTATAATCACCGTTCCCAATATGCTTTCCCACTGAAACTTCAATCATCCTGCCAGGTACATTCCCCAATGCAAGGTCTAATATGGTCCCTTATTGTTTCAAGAAGCCTTCCTTTATACACCTAACAAATCTAACCCATCTAAGCATAGAGACACTAAAGAAGTCCCGGTCAATATTGGTGAGTAATTCAATTTCACTGAAACCCTTTTTGGGATGTTTATTGCTTGCTGTTTTCTGTCATTTGGCCAACAAATTCCTTGTACCAGGAAACAGCTGTTTGTATAACACATTCATTGCCTCAGCATTTTATTTCATAAGACATTTGTCAGATTTAGGATTGCAGCAATTATGCCAAAAAATGACCATATTTTAAATTTCAACTGAAATTAATCCTTTCCACAATAGGCTAATCATTGGTATTTTGTAAGTCAGCCATTGCATACCAATTCACTGGGTGAAATCTTCCCTTCCTTTGAAAATATGTGCAATGGCAACTCACTTGGTAAAGTTTGGCAGGAACGGAAATGTGGGATTCTTAACTTGGAGAATAAAAGGTCAGATTTTCCATCCAAGGTGTTAATAGTGAGGCAAGAATCTCACTAACAGGATAGGAGAGGCCAACTCCATACATTAACAATTCATTACCACCTAATCTTCCTCATTTGTATGCAGTTTGCTATTTTATCAGGCAGTGAGAGAAACATGACTGTGACAATTGCCAAGTTAAAAGTTTAAGTGGGTACGTGGCAGCTCTGGTTTGCTCCTCCATGCCTCTACTTTGGCCTGTGTTCCTGGACATCTCAGAGCATGGTCCATGGGCAACAACCTTCTGCACTCTTCATTGATGGAGGCTGACATTTTACTCCTACCATTGGACATCACATCAGTACGGCACCTCTTTGACTCACTTCTAATAAGTTCTTTAATCTTTCACTTTGAAGTTCGCCAGCACCTTTTATTACATTTTTTGCAGGCAGACCACTTTGCGCCTATCTCATACATTGGAACAGCGTGCATTTCAAGGATCTTAACCTGCTCTCTTTGCGCTCAATCACTTTGTACTTACTCAGATGCTCATAGCATGTCTACCTGTCTTGCATTTTTGCACTCTACAGCATCAGTCAGGATTCACAGCCTTTATTCTCTGTAACTTGTTTTGCTGCTGCATGAAGCTCCAAGGTCTGTGTGTGACAGTGGCTTCTGAAAGTGGAAATCATTCATTGGCATGCCCATTGATGTTTGCCGAGCTTTCCACAAGCCTGCATTGCTTAGAGGGTTCATTGCTTACAGCTCCACAATACCTGTGTTATGCTTTACCTTTCAGCACAGGCTCAAGCTAGGAAACTTGACATGTTTTCCAACAGTGATCAGTAAGGTGTGGATATGCTACTGTACAGCTCTGTTTTACATCAATGCAACAGTTATGCTGTGTTCCAGCAAAGTTTGGAGCAAATGGACTGAATGTGCATCAATCAAATGGCCATGTTTCAATGTCTAACAGAAGTAGTCCTCAGTCAAGTCAGTGGGAACTGTCATTAGTCAGGGGGTCCTGTCACATTCCAGGGGCTTGCACATGGTCAGAAGGCTGCTTGGGGTGGTCAGACTTCCATAGCATTACTGTCCAAAGAGTGGGCTATAGTCAGTCCTGGAGGTCCAGTGCAACCAGCCAGGGCAATTATTGAATTTGCAGTCAGGCAGCTGCACAGATATCAGTTAGGTGTTTAGCCAGTAACCCATTAAGGCTGTTGTACCTAATCAGTCATGGGACAGACATGGTCAGTCCTGGGGATCTGTTCACTAAAAGTCAGTGTGGTGGGAGGGGGTGCAGTAACTGAACCTATAAAATTGGAAATGATAGTGCATTGGAGGATAAAGGTTAAGGAGGAGCAGATCTCATCAAATGATCACCATAACCTTGGCTTTGAAGAGTAGGACAGCGCATCTTGATGGTAAGCTTAACTAAGCTGTAAGCCTGGGGCTCAAGCATGACTGTGAGTAGATGATGAGTTAAATAAAAAAGTTGAGAAAGACATGGAGAAGTTCAGTACTCATGGGGTCAACAGGGAGTGTAAGAAAGGAAGGAATCTGAAGGTTGGAAAGGGTCACCTAGATTAACATGCTGTGCCTTTGAATCACACTGTGATTACAACCTGTGTTGCCTTTTAAATGGATCCAAATCACAAATGCAAAACAGAAATAAAAAATGGCTGCCCCCATACTCGGAGTGGTAATTATTCTTTTCTGTCTGATGTTGCATGTTGTACTTGTGAACACTGTGAGGTCTTTCACTTAGTATACACACTATTTGGGCCCTTACACACAATAAGGTTAAAGACATCTATGATTATAGAATCCTGCATGTGAAACATACAGTGACCAACAGTCTGTCCTCGACCTTCCACGTGGATGTGACAGTCAAGAAGGCAGAACCACACCTCTTAGACAATAGACAATAGACAATAGGTGCAGGAGTAGGCCATTCAGCCCTTCGAGCCTGCACCACCATTCAATATGATCATGGCTGATCATTCCTAATCAGTATCCTCTTCCTGCCTTATCTCCATAA